>NW_007360640.1:30536-34281 GCF_000192795.1 Vavraia culicis subsp. floridensis | reverse complement strand
TTCCCACCTTTCCTCTTCCCACCTTTCTTCTTCCCACCTTTCTTCTTTCCGCCCTCCCGTCCAACCAGGCTATCCTCAAGTTCTTTTTCGGTGTTACCTGTTCCTACCACCATGCCTCCGCATTCTCTGACCAGCAATCCCTCCACTGCATCCAACAGATATAACACACAGTAAAACAACATAATTACATGATTATGAACTCTTTTATACTTTCCAACCAATATTTTTCATACGTTCACTTTGACGTACGGCTGACATGCGCATATTACATGTGATCAGAGCATTGAGGTGCCGTCATTTGCTTTAAGTCTGACAAAGGAGACTGATAAGGAGCACAATGTGCGATTTGATGAGTGCAGCTAGCGACGGGATGTTAGTCTTGAGATACAAAACTTTAAGCAAACGTGTGCTTGGTGTAAATGAGCATGTGCACGTGGTGTTTGTGCTAATGAATTGCAATTGGCGTATAAATTGCGGATCGTTCGATGTTTGATCAACTTTTTTGATCAAAAATACATTTATTTATCGCCTACACGTTCAGTACAATCCAGAAAAACACATTTTCCTGTCCACGGGATGTTAAGTCAACTGTCACGTGCAAGTAAACCTATCACACCGCTAGCGTATGACATGGTTAACAGTTTTTATCATTTTTGGTGTAACACAATGCGGACATGTCGATCGCAAGATTCCGTAACGATGTGACATAGCGGAAGGAAATCAAGGTCGTAAAAGATCTGAAACGATGTTGCGTTGTAAAAACGTCATGCATGGCATCGTAGAATAGGACGAGCAAATTTTGTGTGTTCCTCTGCACTGAGCGAATCGCTGATACACCAAAACCGGTCACGCTTATGGATGGCGGTCTGGTGCGGTGCAATGATAACCACGTAAGAAAGTAGGCCAAGGTGCGGTGCAATGATAACCACGTAAGAAAGTAGGCCAAGGTGCGGTGCAATGATAACCACGTAAGAAAGTAGGCCAAGGTGCGGTGCAATGATAACCACGTAAGAAAGTAGGCCAAGAGGAACGTGCAATGATAACCACGTAAGAAAGTAGGCCAAGAGGAACGTGCAATGATAACCACGTAAGAAAGTAGGCCAAGAGGAACGTGCAAACAAAAACTGCTGACCACAGGACCAGCGATCCTTGTGCCCGTAGCTCGCAATGACTAAGCCTCCGGTTTGCACCTGGTGAAGCGCAGTCCTTGCACCATGAAAACAACGAACAAGAACATCCTTGGCCGTTCTACTACTAAAAGTACTCTTTAATCACTCCTTCCGATATTCCAGAAAGCATGTCTCATCCTTGTAATGGCATTTCCGTTCTCTCCAAAAAGCTGTCTTTTCTCCTCCTCGGGTTCGCTATTTTCACTCTTCTCTTTTTTTTCCTCCTTCTGGTTCGTCTTTAGTACAAATACCCGCTGCGGTCTCACCAGCATGCTCCTGCGTGTTTCTACAGACCGGACACGTGTGTGCTCATCAGCACGCTTTTTCAAAAGAACCGCCTTTTTTGGTTGTCTTCGAAGTACCCGTTCACTTCGCATCCTCACGACCGGTTCCACGATACGGTGCACGTTCTGTACGCGGCGTACCTTAACAGCCGGTTTTACAACCGCCTCAACACGATTGTCTACGCGTTCAACACGGTGTACGACACTGGCCGGGTTAATTCGTACCACCTTGACGACCGGTCTAACCACACGATGCTCCGTTTTGATCATCTTGGTCACAGGTCGTACCACGTGATGGATTTCCACAGGTTTTATCACAGGTCTTTCCACTTGATGTATGACATGATGAACCTCTACGGGGTGCACGGCCCGTTGCACTACCTGCACTTTCCTGGGTGCAGCTCTCGTAACCACCGTCTTGCGTTCGTTCAGAGTGCTTTTGATCTGCTCCTCAATTATTGTTATCTCCTGCTCAATCTCGAGCATCTGCTCCTCCACATCAGTTATCAATTCGTTCATTTTGTCCATTAATTGTTGAATCTCATCTTCTATCGCTCTGATCTCGTTTTGGAGTTCTTTCAAAGCTGCCATGTGCCTGCTCGCATTTCCGTTGTACTCACTCTCCAGTCTGTCATTTTCTTCTTTCAGTCTTTCGATTTCTTCCTCGAGCTGCTTTATCCTGTTTTCGTTCTGTTCATACAGCGTTTCCAGCTCCAGCATGCGCTCTTCGAACGCGCCATCATCTTTCACGTGCTCGTATTGCTCCTTCAATCCCGCGAGTTCTTCTCTCCGGATCTTGATCTCGTTTTCAATGTTGGTGCGCTCCTCCAACGAGCGCGTACGTATCTGTGACAGTGTTTGGTATTCTCTCTCCAATGTCTCCTTCTTGCTCTTGAGCATCTCCACTTTCTTGTTGTCCTGCACTATGGTGATCTCGGATGCGCTCTCCTCTACCGGTTGTTCGACTGTCGATAGCAGAAGCGTGCCCGTGCTTCTTCGCTCCTTTAGCATTCTAAGCTCCTCCTTCAGTCTTCTAATCTCTTCTCTCATCGTTCTGGTGTACTTCTCACAGTTATCGACCGTTTCCTCAGCGTTAATCCGCTTGGCAAACACGTGAAATGCGATACTGTCCGGTATGTTATCGGAGTACACGCCACTTGCCTTCACTTCCTTCTCATCCGATGTTTCTTTCGTGCTTTGTGAGCGTTCCTCCTTTAACAGAACGGTGTGCACGCTTGACACGGCACCAGCACTCTCCACAGCCCTGCTGTCATCGCTCACCAGCACCACATTCTCGCCCTCCGCAGCGCCCGTCACCACATCTTTACCCTCATCGGTACGCGCCGCATCCGCTTCGCTTCCATTTCCTACCACCACAGCTTCACTCTTCGCACCCTCTACAACCGTTCCGCTCGCGTTTTCATTCCTTACGGTGGTGTACATGACGTACCCGCTACGGCTCGGACAGTCACACAAAACACTCAAGCCAAACAAAATAATCTGCAGCATTGCATGGCAGAAGCGCCCACTTTTTATATCTTGCAATTTGAGTTGTTATGGAAGGACTGATTGATGAGCTGATGGCAATTAAGAGTGCGATAACGAATTGGATGCATTAATTGTGTATTTACCACACAGCGTGCATAATTAAACTGTGAGTGCGTGTGATATAGCCAAAAACGATTATGCGATGCATAATTGCAGTGCTGTTGATCTCCTGCGGCTGCAACGGTCTGAACACGTGACGGGATGTTGTTACCGGTATTGTTGCTGCGGCAGCACAATCACCATTCCGTACAAAAGATGCACCACGTTAGGTCAGCATTCAAAATCTTTTCAATCCCATCAGCATAACCTGAATGCGTGATGGCGTGCAAATGCTTTTTCCTCACGATCATAATGCCATATAAGTAAAAATAAAAAGAATTTTTATTAATTGATAGATTGTCCTTTAATCTGCGCGTTACGGTGGTAATTAAAACGCGTAATTCTGAGTATGTCAATTAATGCTTAGCTGCGGTGTGCTACGAAAGCAGCACGCCCGCCAAGTGCACGTGTTTATCACCGTGTTGCGTTGCACATGCCGTTTAACCACAGTTTTGCGCTCAGCAATGTTCAAAAAAGTAAAATTGGTATTTTACCTGCTACCACAGCTACTCCTCGTTACATCGCGCCACTGCACCATTTTTGAAATGAGGATACGATGCATACCTCTTTGTTAGGAACATGTCCAACAGCACATGCATCATTTATTCTGCTCCCATCTCATCACCTCATTCTATGCTATAATTC
>NW_007360640.1:0-29552 GCF_000192795.1 Vavraia culicis subsp. floridensis | reverse complement strand
GAGCGCAGAAGAACGAAACATGCGCTAACAGCGTACCGATGATAAATAAAGCGGTCAGATGCAAAAATGCTTGGCCTTGGGATGCTGCGCTATTTGGTGTTAGCATGGAGGAGCAGGGCCAGTGCACCAAGAATGTGTTCCTGAGTGATTTGGTGGGCAAGGCAACGAATAAAATAATTTAGAACGAACAATCGAAGCACTGCCAGCACCACGCACTGAGCTGCAATACCGAGCATGAACGTGCACCGCACCGCCCGAGCCGCAACTCGCAAATGCACTTTTTACTGAAAGCGCCCTTTTCGTATTTCACGCCCCTTCACGCCCAGCAAGGCCACCTCCGATTATCCACACACCGCTCATCAATCCCAATTATCAAAAAATACCCTTCTCTCCAGCGCAGCATGCACCCATCTTCTCTTGATGAGCTCATAAACACTTTTCTGCATGTCTATGTTACCACAGATGTAGAACAGCAGGTCATCGCCATCCCTGAGCAGCAGGTTGTTGAGAAAGGACTGAACGTACAGGTGCTTTGATTGCACTTTTACCACCGATAAGGCACCATGCAAATGTTTAGGTGCGTGTGATGTGCTGATGTTCACGTTACGGGTGCACGGATGGGTGCTTCTTCTGTTGCCGGTGTTTTTGCTGTAAATGTTTGTGTTCCGTGCACTGCCACGCTTACCATGGGCAACATTCTTTGTTTGATTGCATGTTTGTTCTTCACCCCTCTCGTTCTTATCTTCACCCCTCTCGTTCTTATCTTCTTCTTCACCCTTCTCTTCATCCCTCTCTCCACCCCTCTCTTCACCCCTCTCTTCACCCCTCTCATTACCGCCCTCTTCACACCACATAACCAACCCCTCCTTATACCACAGTACATCCCCACACTCACCAACAATATCATCCTCAACATCCCTAAACCCATAAACCATCAGCATACGTTCACACGTGCTATTCCTTATGAAAGAAAGGAACGGTGTCACTCCCGTACCGGTGGCTATCATCACCATTCTCTTTGAGGGTTTGTACGTGAGCAGAAGGTTTTTACGTACGTTGATGAACAATGGCAGAGGAGTGTTGGTGTGGATGTACGTTGATGCTTTGCCGTATCTTGGGCAGGGTGCGGTGTGGTACGTGTTATTGGCGTTGACCGTAGGATGATTGGCAAGATTTGCGGTAGTAGCGGCACCGCTACCAACCCTGCCACCATGCTTACCGTCCCCATCGTGCTCAGCACCAGACCCTTCCGTGCTCGCACTGCCACCACCAACCACCAGCACACAATTATTCATGAGCACGTCCTCTCTCAGCCCCACGATGATCTCTGCATCCCTGCCCACCTCATTGATAAGACTGAAGTTCCTCAGCTCACCCACAGAGCAGCACCTGAGAATGGCGGTGCCCTTCACCCCTACGTTGAGAATCAGATCAGGAAATGTTATGGGCGGCAAACGCTGGTAGTGCTTGATGAGATAGCGCAATTTACGTTTTACCACGGCGGTACCGACACGGTTGGTGCAAGCATCGCACTCACAACCCTTTGTGCGTGCACCACAGCACGCATCCCATTCACCATCCAATCCCCTGTACAGCACCAGCAAATGCATCTTCTTCACGATCACAGGCATGAAATAGCACAGCAGCACACTTACCGTACCTTCGTACCTCAACTGCCCGCTCTCCACCACCACCAGGTCATCGTTCAACCCCACAGCACGCATAAATGAGCGTATGTAATGCAGGGGATAGGGCACGTACAGTGAAAGCGTATCACCGGGTGTAAACCGTGGAGAAGCTGCAAATCTGAGGTGGTAGCATTTACGCCACGTTGTGCTGAGTGCACTTGTGCAGTGCTGTGCCAGTTCAAGGTTGTGCGCTGATAGAATTGTGCAGACCGAGTTGATGGACAGAAGAGTGTCTGTGCAGTTCGCCTTGCTTGTGCTTTTATCGTATTTTTGGTTATTTTTCTCATTCCTCTCCTCATTCCATACACGTATTCTTCTCATCTCCTCCTCATTGCTCTCCTCATTCTCCTCTTCATTCTCCTCCTCATTCTCCTCCTCATTCTCCTCCTCATTCTCCTCCTCATTCTCCTCCTCATTCTCCTCCTCATTCTCCTCCTCATTCTCCTCTTCATTCTTCTCCTCATTCTTCTCCTCATTCTTCTCCTCATTCTTCTCCTCATTCCTTTTCTCATTCTTCTCCTCATTCTTCTCCTCATTCTCCTCCTCATTTCCACTATTCCTTTCAATGCCACGTCTCTTAATCCTTACTACCGTGCCGTTCTTCATCCTCTTAATGAGTTGTTCCACCCTGCACTCATCCATTCCATCCTCTAACGGTATTTCTATCCTGTGGTACTTCAAGGAAATCTCCTTCATCTGAAGGGTGCCGTACCAACCACGATAAAACCGTTCGTACCGTTAAACGCGTTACTCACGAACTGTCCATCCATGCACAACACATCGCTTGTGCACCGTACATGGTCTTTACGGTGCCATCCTGGTAAATAATTTATATTTTTATTGTTCTGTCCCGTGGAACGAAGTGCATTTTTATGCTATTCCCGTCTTTTACCGTACCGTGTTTTGAGCTTGGTGAGATTAAATGCTAATTTTTATTTGATAAGCACTGATATCGTGCTGATTGAACATGTCCAAGAAAATGAACTGCTCACGTTAACCTTTGATGGGCGTAGAGCAAAATTAATATTTGGTATTTTTAGGAGAGCACCGCTACGCACAAACTGACCAATCATTTTTTATGCTGGTCTTTACCGTATGAGTGGTAGCACCGGTCCACAGCACAAGCTATGCCACCTCAAAAATAAAACACAGTTCAAAACACGTAAACTCGGACCAAACGAACCTTTACTTCCTTCTCATACGTGCACGGTACTCCCTAGGTGCCTCGTAATCCTCGCGTCCCCACACACCGAGCCCTTTACTCCTCGCCTCCTCCTCAAACATGTCCAACAGGCACTCCATCCCCGTTCCCTCCTTCTTGTCGCTCCTATAAACGGTTGCCATGCCCAATTTCAGCATCTCCAGACCAACACACCTCCACAGCCCGTTCTCATCCTCAAAATACGTCAGCCCGAGCAGCCTTCTGTACTTATCAAGGCCCAGCACCTCGAGAACAACATCCTTCTGGTAGATCATGTCAGAAAGTGCCGTTGTAGCCTCCTCAGCGAGCGGTTGGCCGTCCCACTGGTTGTTCTTCCGCTCTGGCGTGTCGATGCCGAGCACGCGTATCTTAAGCTTGCCCTCCGTCTCGTCCTCAAACAGATGGTAGCAATGGTACGTGTCACCGTCGCTTACCTTTGTGACGTGCGCGTTTATCACCACCGTGGGATGCGTGTCGAGCGCGTTGCGAATGTCACGGTCTGTGCGCAGCTGGTGGTCGTACTGTTGGGGAAGAGGCACTGCGATGCAGTAGCCCACCTCGCGTAGCTTTGTGCATTGTTTTGACATTGGGAGTCAGCCATCGCTTTCTTTTATATTTTCTGATTGTCTTTTTATGGTAAATCGTGATTTTGTGGTGATGCACGGGCACGGTGAGCGTGCGGTACTGCGCGTGAAACGAGAACAGCGATGCGGTGCCGTTACGGTAGTAGCATTTTACAGCATGGCAGATCAAAATGTACGATAAATGACCATCAAAAGCATTTCTGATCATCAATCACCAGCCATGCTCTCAGCACTTGAGCACCGGTCGTACCACGCCCAATGCCCCACCATGGCAGATTACAACCTTTTAAGCATAATTTGCATGAAAGGAGCAGAGCACCAATAAATGCGGCAATTTTCTTTTTTGGTTGCAAAGCGCTTGCACACCGGCAGCACCGCACCGCTCTCATCAAGGAGCCTTCTCCGGTCCTTGGCGCACTTCCATACGAAAAGCGCAGCAAATATCCAAAGCGGTAACACGCCGTGTTTAAGGAAATGCAGGTATTTAGAAAATACTACATGAGCGGTACGAGCGTGTTCAGCAGCTCATTGCTGGCGCAACATGGTAAATTAGCGATTAGTGTTTGATTAGTGGTTAAGGAGTACCGAGCGGTACTGCCACGCATTAGCAGCGTTGCCATGCTCCCGCCAATTTACACGCCATGCTCCCGCCAATTTACGTGCACCGCACCCACCAATTTACACGCCATGCACCCACCAATTTACACGCCATGCACCCACCAATTTACACGCCATGCACCCGCCAATTTACGTGCACCGCACCCACCAATTTACACGCCATGCTCCCGCATAGTCAGCATTTTGGTAATATTTGGTGGTGCTCCCATCCATCATTCTTCCAACCAATCACATTCCTCCTTTTATACTTCACTGCTACCTTTTCATTTCAAATACTCCAAAAATAAAAATTAAACACAATTCCTGCACATACCGTACGTGGTAGCAGTTCTTATTTCGTTTTCGTACCTTTCCGTATTTTACCTTTTTTGAGAGCGGCACCTTTCCATCGTATCTTGGTGATGAGGCGGGTGCTGAAAACGGTAGCAGCAGTGGAAATGAACGGTAGGAAGTGCTCACAATGACGTAGTAGTGCAGCGCTACACACGTACCGTTAATTGTTCACCTCTCACGTTGTGCTACTGCTCAGGTGATTGCGTAGGAAATTGAATTTGATCTGCACCGTGCACGACCGAGTTTGACTGTGGTAGAGGGCAGCTCAAGAATTGGGGCGTAGCGATGTGCACGCTGCTAACGCAGAGGTGTTGCAGTGCGTTGGCCGATGTCCTTGGCACCTGAGTGCAACGCTTTCATGGAACGGTTCTTTATGACTGGCCGTACACCAGCATTTGTTCTGAACCGTTCAAGATCAGGACCGTGCCGAGCATGGCGCTGGTATTGTGTGAGCTGGGCGTGCTCCTCTTGCCGTGGCTGCTCCTGTCTTTGCAGCTCAGTGCTGTTAATTTCAAGTTTTGCAGAGCGGACCGGCCCATATTTCTATCACGTACCGTAAAATATATTTATTTACCAACTCAGCTGCACCTCACAGCATTGCACCACCTGCCCATAATTTTGATGGCAGGTGCTGCAACGTGCTCGTACGGTTGCCTCAGCTACGGCTTGCACGTGCATTCGTTCCTTGATCGGTCACTCCACGTTTCAGCTTCACCACGCTGTGTTCACCGCGTGACATAAAAATATTGCGCTACACCGTAGAACACCGCATCTTACCCATTCATACCAGTGCACAGCCCTACAGCTCTGCTCTCCTCTTCGTTTTCCTGCCCTTCATTCTCCTCTTATAGTCCATGGGCAGCTCCACTCCATCCTTCCACATCCCAAGTGCCCGTTTCCTTGCCCGCTTCTCGTAGCGCACCAGCAAATCGTGCAGTCCCCCGTAGATAGCATTGTGTCCCACGTACACGCACGCCATGCCCTTCTTAACCATCGCAACAGACACATCAACACCATCAACCACAACACGCCCAATGCATCGCTTGTACCTATCGGTGCCAAGCTTGGTGACACGCACACTCTTGCCCATCACGTACTTCTTCAACAAATCGGTAGACTCCTTTGAGTACGGCTGCGCCGGCATGCCAAAATGTGCACACTCAGGTGCATCCACGCCGTACAAACGCACAAGAAAGGTGTGCTTGGCGGTGCGTGAGCGGCTGAACAGTGTGCAATGGCGCACTCTCACGGTATCACCGTCACACACCTTCGTAACAATTGCACGTATCGTACGGTTTAGTGCGAACTGCTTGTTTGTTTTTATTGGCTGGAGCAGTTTGAAGAGCGATTTGATGAGGAGCGTGAGCACGAGTAAGGGAACGATTGTGCATGCGAGTATGAGAAATGTGTGCATGTGGGGTGGGGTATAAAACTAGGGTTTAATATTTGGATGGGATAAGGGATTAGGTTTTAGGGCAGGGATTAGGGAGGGGAATATTTTGAGGTAGGGATTTGGAGGGGAATATTTAGGGCAGGGATTTGGAGAGGAATATTTTGAGGTAGGGATTTGGAGGGGAATTAGGGAGAGAAATACTTGGGAGAGAAACTTTTGGGAGAAAAAGTAGGGAGAGGAAATGTTCTATCGCGCAATGCTACACCTGCATTTCTATAAAATACCGCATAAACAACCAAGAATTTTACTCAACAATCTCTTCAACCAGCTCAAACACCTCCTCTTTCTTTATCTTCACCGAATCCAACGCATAAACAATGCGTTTACCCTCCATCGTATTCGCCACCCTCAGAAAGTTCCTCACCACGTTCGTGCCAGCACCATCAATAACCACGCAATCAACATTCGACCCGCTGTACAAATCGTTCATGATACCCGCCTTGACTGCATCCGCACCAAGCGCCTTAATCTCCTCCATGTCCATGCCGCTCCTGTACCGTGCCTCAAGCACGCTCACCGCTGCCAGCCCGCCCGATCCCATCGACAGATAAAAGCCGGGGTTGACCGTTCCATCGGGTGACACAGAGTACAAGTGGTACGTGCTCCTGTGCCGACCGGCAATGATAAGCGCAGCCGATATGAACCCGCCGTACTGGAACAGGTACTTGGAAATGACCGACACGACGTACTTCACGGGCGCCTTCTTGGCGTATTTCGTCTCAAAGATGCGCACCATCGATGACGCGTACTCGGTCACCCTGTACGTATCGGCTGCCGTGCCGGCACCCGCACAGTATATGTCGTCTGATATGCGGTGCAGCTTGAAACACGACTTATCGGCAACGAATGGACCGGATGTTGCGCGCGTGTCTGCGCACAGTATGACGCCCTGCTCCGATTTTATGCCCACTATGGTTGTGCCTGTCTTTGTTACGCGCTTCTTCAGCACCTCTGCACAGAATTCTTTGAAGTTGAAGGGTTCACCGTTTTGGTTTGATGCGCTGCCCAGCATGAAGGGTTCGATTTGCAAAAATCAAATTAAATGCGCCGCTCAGCACGAATAGACCAAAAACACTTTTTGGTTTATTTCGAGCGTTTGAGCCAATCTGTAATTTGCAAATTTGCTCAAGCATTGTGATTTCCTGGGAATTGATCGGTTGAGTGATCGTATTTTCTGTAAAAATAGAAGGTAATGAATAGAAGGTGCGTAGCTTTGCCTGAGGTACACCACGTGTACAGACCGTTCGCAATACGAACAGTTATAAAAATGTTATCCTCATTTTTAGAATTAGCACTCATATCATAGCAGGCAAAGGCAACAATGGTTGGATACTTCCTAAGCACTCCTTCATCATTGCTCCTTCACACCCAGTCATGCTCATTTTTACGCTCTTCACACCCAGTCATGCTCATTTTTACGCTCTTCACACCCAGTCATGCTCATTTTTACGCTCTTCCCATCCATCCCCATGTCACACCCCAAAAAACAATGCAAAAGCAGGTAAAACAGAAGAGAAGCGTAAAAGAGTTCGCTGCGCAGCACAAACACACCCTGAGCCTGACACACAAAGTGGCAGGGCCTGCAATTCCCCACCTCACACTTCCAAATCTGCTCTCATCGTTCCGCTCGCTCGGTTACCAGTCCATAAACATGTACCGTGCCGTAAAAACGCTCAAGGCGGCCAAGCAGGGCATAATACTGGCATTCACGTCCAACATCATATCGTGCGGCCTGCGCGACACGATACGCTACCTCATACCGTACTGCAAAGCCGTGGTGACAACTACGGGTGCAATCGAGGAGGACATTATAAAAACGGCCAATGATTTCTACGTGACCGACTACCACGCACACGCCGGCCACGAGCTGCGCGCAAACGGCTACAACAGGATTGGCAACCTGGCGGTGCACAACGACTCGTACGTATGGTTTGAGGCGTATCTGCGTGACAGGCTGGTGCACATGGAGGGCACGATGAGCACCGCCGAGTTTGTGGATGCGATAGCGCCCGATGATGATCGCAGCTTTGTTGCGTGTGCGAAGCGTATGAAGGTGCCTGTGTTTGTGTGTGCGCTTGGCGATGGGTCTATCGGTGATGTTTGTACGTTTGGTGGTGGTATGCGGTTCAGGATTGATGTGGTGAGGGACTTTCACCACTTTTTGGGTGTTGCTGAGGGGTGTACAGGGCTGGTTGTGGGAGATGGAGCGGTCAGGCACAGAATGGCACATGCGCGGATGAGTGATGTGGTGCATCTTACGATGCGGACTGCGTATGACGGGTCGGACTGGGAGTGTGAGCTTGGGAATGGTGTGCGTGTGGTAGGCGAGGCGAGTGTGCTGCTGCCTTTGTTGGTGTATGGGGCGTATGAATGTGCTGATTTTGATTGATTAGATGAGGAGGAGATGAGGAGAATACGTGTATGGAATGAGGAGATGAGGAGAATACGTGTATGGAATGAGGAGATGAGGAGAATACGTGTATGGAATGAGAAGATGAGGAGAATACGTGTATGGAATGAGAAGATGAGAAGAATACGTGTATGGAATGAGGATTATTTAATATAAGATATAGAATAATAATAAAATATGAAAAATAAAATTAATGCTTCTGATCAATTCACAGGTAAAGCTCTTCCAATCAAATAGAAAAGAACGTTTTACAGAAAATCTACCTAAGGTTGATAAAAATTATGGTAAACCGCCATTTACTGCTGCGCACCACGAACTGTGATTGTGCGATGAAGACGGTGCATCAAACGATTGCACCTCTAATTTTGTTCTTCTCCACGCGAATTGAAGTACAACGCATTAACGAATCGTTCCTGGCTGGTGCTGTGATGTACCACCTGCAGGTGGTACAAGGGAGAAGACGTGCAGGGCATACGGCACCTTTTTATGCAGCAACCCGTATTTGTACCGTTACAGTTCTTTACAAGTGCAAAATAAGCACGCCCTACCTCACTTAACGTACAAACAGCCAAACACCCTCTTCATCCCCAGTCCTATCACGCATCCCAGCACAGCACCACCAACCACATCCCACACAAAATGCTTGCCATCCACCACCCTAGAAATGCTCACAGCAAACGCCCATGCATAAAAAAGCACCGTACAAACAATCCATTCGCTCATGCACATCACGGCCATATAGAACATATCACTGCTGTGGCCCGATGGAAAGGACTCTATCCCATGGCGCTCCTCCTGCCAATACGGCCGTTTCTCCCGCACCACAAGTTTGATCGCATGCGTAAGCGTGTCGGTGAGCAGCAGACCGGCGTAGTACACGGTAAACACGGTGCTGTTCAGCTTTTTCTTGTAGATGAGCCATGCGAACAGCAGCACGGGCGTGGCGTACACGCTCAGCATGAGCAGCCCGGACGGGTACGTGCTCGCACGTGTTGTTGTGCTCGTTACCGTGCGGATCGGCAGGAGGTGTATGGTCGTGTACAGAATTGCTGACAGGATGAGGGCCATGAACAGAAGGTGCTTTCTTGACATGCTGTGGTGGTGGTCTGCTATCAATTTAAGGGGAATGGGTTGTTTTGTTTGAAACGTTGATAAAGAACGGAATCGGTGCCGGTTAATTGGTGTGACGTGGAGACGAAATGCGCTTTGATTGTGATAATGAGAAATGATCGGTAGGGAGAGATGAAAAAAAGAGCGGGCAAGAAAGGAAAAAGAACGTTGCCGTTACCGTGGACATACACGGAAAATGCACCTTACACAACGAGAAGAGAGTGCCTCTACCAATAACAGCACGGAAGCTGAGCCGGTCGAACAGCCCAGGAACTAAACACGGTGAGTGATCGGACCGTTCGCTTATCACCGGTAAGACGCTCTGTGCATTTTTCGTTTCACCGCAAACGGCACGATCAATCACCTGGTTGGTCCTAAAAGACACGGCACACCTTTACGCAGTGTTTTAAGCGCAAATCGATAACCAAACCAGTGCACATAGGCAAGCATTGCTCGATGCATGGACCGTTCTAATACAGGCCCGGTTACAGGAGGAGCTTTTTTCCATAGGATTTATAACATGTCCGGTATTTGCATATTTTAACGTTTTCGACCCCAAATTTTATAATTTCCCTTTCATTTCCCTTTTCATTTCCCTTTTCATTTCCCTTTTCATTTCCTTTTTCATTTCCTTTTTCATTTCCCTTTTCTGGCCCTTCCGGTCCTCTTCTACAACCGATGCTCCAAGGCATCCTCCCCTACTTTATGTTCTTCTTGTTCAACATCTTCAGGTCATCCTTCAAAGTGACCAGCACCCGGTCCTCACCGACAAAGCTGTCATCAACCACCTCCGATCCGTACTCCCGCATTTTGTACGCATACAAATTGCCGCCCAGCACATCGCTCACCCGCCATGTCACAACGTAGTTGCCGGTCGACGTGATTATGTCCGTGTTGCTTTCGTTGAACTTGCCCGGCGTAAACGACACGTTGTGCTTCAGGAACGCTACGTGCTCTGGCCTGAGCTGCAGTCTGACCACCTTTCTCTTGTCCTTGCGCTCCTCAATCTTGAACAGGATCAGGTAATTCTTAAACGTAAGTATGACGTACTCCTCGCCTATGTCTATCCCAACCACCTCATCACCAAGACCGGACACCAGGATACGTGCGCGCTTGAACACATCCTTGTACACGCGCAGATCGCCCTTCACACTGCCAATCGCGCTGAACGTGCCGCTCGTGCTGCCCTTCGTGAAGTACGTCTTGGTCTTGTACGTGTTATCCCGCCCTATGCCTTTCGTACGACTGTCCACCACAAACACGCTGTTATCGTTCATACCGAGCACCTCGCTGTCCCTGAGCATCACATCGTTTACATCACGTGCAAGGCCGATCCGCTCAACCACCTTTCCCTTCTCAAGATCCAAGAACTTTACGTCCCTCCGGTGCTCGTCCAGGAACAGCAGCTGATTGTCCTTCTTTAGAAACTTGCGCTTCTTTCCCTCCACGTTTTTTATCGAGCAGTTGAACCTGAGCTTGTCAGCCGTGCTGAACACGCCAACGGTGTTGCCACGCGCAACAAATGCCATATCCTTGTCCGTGTACAACAGGCTGTTGTACTCCTCGCCATCACCACCGGTCTTCGCCCTGTCCTCCTCCTGCTCCTCGCTCACGCTCTCGCTATGCTCCTCCACAGCGCTTGTGCGATCGTGTGTGAAGGAGTACTCCTCTGCCTCATCAAACGCATCTTTTTCGATCTCCGTGAACCTGCTTTCGCCCTCTACCACGCCATAGTCACCTCCCACAAATCCGCTCTCCTTCTTCAACGCCTCCAGAAACAGCGACATAAACTCCAAAAACTCAATTTCCCTGTAAAAAACCACCATATACGTCTTAAAATCACCACCCGCCCACACAAAGCTCTTCTTGTGCTTGTCCATGTAGAACTGCATGTTCGCGCGTATCACCTCGAAGTGGTAGATCCTGTCATCCATGATCTTGATAAAATCCTGCAGCTCGTGCACAATCTCTATCCCTACGCTTTTCTTGCACAGAACAAACTCCTTGTCCTCGAGGAAGTAGTAATCGACCGTGCTCTTGGTGTGCACCTTCGTGGTGGGCAGAAGCGGCTGTATCTCGGTGTATACATCGTTGAGAGACACGCTTTCTATCACGATCTGTGCGCCCTTGTAGCTGAACATGAGCTTGTTGCCGCTTCGCGTGGTGCTCTGCATCTCCTCTACCGGGTACTTCATCGTTTTTGTGTCCTTTTGGAGAACTATGGTAGTGCCCTCCAGGTCCAGAAAGGCATCCGTGAGCACCTGCGTGCCGTTTCTGGAAAGATTTGCGGTGAGCCGCTTTTTCAGAAACAAATTTCTGAAGGCCGAAATTAACATGAGGGGTAAAAAATTTGGTTGGTTTAAGCGCACGGCGGCAGCGTTTACGGGAGAAGAAGCGCAGTGCATGAACAAAACGTAGCGGTGTAGCACGATGAGGGGAGTATCACACGGTGAGTGGCTGGCAGGCGGTAATACGGACCAAAAGTATTTTTTATGATGACGGGCGGTAATACGTACCAAAAGTATTTTTGATGATGACGGGCGGTAATACGTACCAAAAGTATTTTTGATGATGACGGGCGGTAATACGGACCAAAAGTATTTTTGATGATGACGGGCGGTAATACGTACCAAAAGTATTTTTTATGATGGCAGGCGGTAATATGCGAAGCAACGTAACGTAGAAGAATAGACAGCAAGAAATGCTGTCACTGCGCTTTTCCATCGCATTGCGACCAGCTCCATGGTTTGGTGTGCCTCGTCTAGCAAATGAGGTAAATGGTTTGATTCTGCAAGCGTGACAGGACTGTTAACTGATCGGTAGTGCATCGTAAGGAAAAAAGTGAAAAATAGAAAAGTAAAAAATAGAAAAGCAAATATTCCTACAAAATTGCACAAATTATTATTTTTAGGATTCGTCCAATTTATCTCATTTTGATGTTTGTACCGGGCGTGTAACAATTCTACGTTCAACACACCAGGCCATGTACTATACGATCGCACAACCGCAATTTTACTTCACACCTCTCCACCAAAAATACGATTGTTCATCCTTTACTCCGCACTCAGGTCATCTTGCATCACCGCACCCTCTCTTTGTATTCAAAACGTAATTTTTGCTCGTCACTCCTTTTCAAACTGCCCATCGCTAATTTAGAATAGCAAAATATTTTTTTGGTCACAGCTTGTTATTCGTTGTGAGCCGTGCACGAAGCGGTTGTGATGAAATTATCTTTTTTTCGGTGTTATTTGTTCGTAATGGAGCTGCCATGGTTATAAACACCATTGCATCGGCATATGTTGAATTAGCGGGCATCACAAATCCTGTACGGTGCAGTAAACGGGCTGATCTATTTACGTCTACCGCTCTGCTATTTTTTGATTGCACTCAAATATTGCGGATCATAGCACGTATTTTTGAGCACAAGCAGCAAATACTGCAGTGATTAACTGCTAGTGGTGCACAAATCGCTAGAATCTGTCGTTTATACTTTCAATTTTTGCTTGTCGCTAATTTCCTTTTTTGGGTGTATGGTGACGGAGATATTCCTGCATTTTCAGTGGTGCGCTCGCAAAAATTTTTAAATGATTTAATTAGCTAATTACGCATTGTGATCGATGCTTGGGCGGTATATCACGGTGAGATGTCAGAATAAATTACAGCGGAATGGTTTCTTTGATCGGTACCGTTTGATTTTGTTGCAGTGGCGCGTACGCACAACCACTCCGCGTAACAATTTTGATGGCACAGGGCTGCGTTGTGAGCTTAAAGCTAGAACGGCCTTTAGCAGCGGAATCGGGCACAGGTCAAGCATTCGCGTATTTCAGAACCAAAGTTAAAAATTCTCCTTAATCATTCATTTCTGGAAAATAATCAGCCGCAAAATGATTATCGAAAAGCAAAAGTATAAATACAAACACATTTTGTAGAACATGAAGAAATCATGTCTTAGTATATTGGCCATAGCAATACCACTGGGCAGTATTCTCATATTTGGACCGGTTCTGTTCTCTTGGTATCTGCTTAAAACCACTAACCACGCATACATGGACCGCTATGAGTCCATGCAATCCTATTTTATGAGTGCTATCGGTGATGGCACGAACATAGCAAAGAAAATAACTGACAACTACATGATCCTTACATCACAGAGGGCTGCGCGAGATGAGCCGATCATCATACTTCAGTGTCTCGTTAACAGGAAAAACTACCAAAAAGCGGAAAAGAACGCTGACAAGACCAAGTGCGCCGAGGTGTACTACCAAGAGTTGATTCGCAGATGCGTAAAGTGGGAGGAAAATGAACCGGAGAACGTGTTTATTCCGTTGGACCAAATGGCAGAGCAGAAAATAGTTCAACGACAGGACTGTTTGGTTCGACTGGCAGCAAGGCTCTTTAAAAACTATACCGTATGTAAGATTGACAGTCTGTTCGGTTTTTTGGGCGCAAGGGTCCCAGAAAAGCCGAAGCAGTACAACGCATTTGTCATGTGCTACGAGCCGGGCCTTCTTAGTGTCCACAAATTCTTGGTTGATGAAAACAACGAAACTTCGGTGTTTCAGGACACTCACAAAATAAAATCGGATGAAAGAGAGGCGACAACAATTTACATGGATATTATCGTAAAAATGCTGGCGCTGTCGTTTAGGGAAGAGGAAAAACCAACGAATTTGAACAAAGATCTCAAAATGGATGGTGAGCAGGACGGTAGTGCACAAGAGAACGCAGCTGATTCTGATCAAAGTATTTGAAGGGGCAATCGCATCAAATAAGAAATTTTGAATAAATTCATTTGAAAAAAAGATGTGGTAACCACCATAAATGGTTTTATCAACGAAGGATAATATTTTAATGGGCAAACGATCCTATCAACGATCAAAACACAATTTTTTGGTGGTGAATACCACACACCGTAAGGAGTACAAAAACTACCTGCCAAGTAATACGGCATCTGCGAAACCAAGTACAAGCATTTTGGTGCATGCAGTACGGTTGCTGTGTCCGAGTGTGCCATTGTAAAACGATCCTTTAACATATGTTAAATCCTTTGATGCACAACGCTTCTCCTTTCTGTTCGTATCGTTGCCATAATTCAAGAACCGTGCCTTTAACACATGTTAAATCCTTTGATGCACAATGCTTCTCCTTTCTGTTCGTATCGTTGCCATAATTCAAGAACCGTGCTATAAACCTGCTATCATACCAAGCACAGGCTTTCATATCAAATCACCACGCTCATTGCTCATGAATGATGAGCAGTGTATCAACGATAAAAATTTTTAATAATGACAGGTGATCATCTGTCATTTAAAGGGCCTTTCAAGTCAAAAGTAGTATTTTCGTATAAAAAGTATAAATAAAAAGAAATATTGAGCTGTATGAAGAGAACTACCAAAACATTTTGCATTGCATCCACAGCATCCGCACTCGTTCTTATAATGCTTACCATATCAGCATTGTACGTTTTGCTTGGTGCTGCCAACCGTGCATATACCGACCTTGCCGAAGTGGTGTATGCTAATGCTTTAGACCTTCCCAGAGATGAATTTATGGATGGAACAATAGGTTCGTGTTTCTGTTCGCTTGCATCAGTGAAACTAAATGACGAGGACAACGTATCTTATCCTATGTACGAATTCGATGCACTCGAGTCAAAAGATGAGTTACGGAACCTAAGCGCTAACACAAACGATAAATCGTACTACAAAAAGTTTTTGCGAGCGTTTGTGAAAGACTACCGCAAGGTTGCTGAGTGCCGTATATTCCATAGCGATATTCAACGCCAAAAAATACTTCCTAAGCAAACTCTGCTGGTAAGAATTGCTTCAAAGATATTCAGAAACTTTACAATCTGCCGTATTGACCGTATGATTGATTTTATACTGCAGGACGTGCCGGATAACACGAAGCAGTTCAATTTGTTTATCATGCACTACGACGAGTCTGATCGGTTCAGGCTGTTTAAAATACTCGTGGACAGCGAGAAAGAAAGTTTGGAATTGGCGAAAACTATGAGGCTTGAATTGGACGAGCATGAGGCCTTCGTTGTATGTTCGGATATGATAGTTAAGTTGATTGCATCTCATAAACAAAGAGGCAATGAACGATAGATGCATGCGTGCAAAGCTTTTAAGTTCAAATAATTAAAATCGGCTAGTGTTCGTGAATTTGTTGCTGGTTGGAGACCTGCGGTCCTGAAGTACCAGCCCATCTCCTTAGCATGCAATGTAAATGCCATCAGAACATACCAAGTAGCACCTCAAGCAGCAGTTATGGTTCAAAAGTTCGTATTTAGTTGTGATCTTACGATTATTTATTCGGTAGACTTACACTTCTTGCTTAGGATAACTCTTTTCAATGAGAAGAGAAGATTTGAACGAATGCTGCGCTTGATAAGCGATAGCATGTGCTGTGCTACCCAATCAAAGACATTTTGCTACAAATCGCAGAGCAGCCCTGCAATTGATCGAATGAATAAGAAATGTGCATTTATGCAAAAACGTGTTGATTAAATCGCAGTGCAACGTACCGGGCTCTACAAGGATGACCAGCGAGCACATGCAGGCAAGAACCATGAATTATGGCCGTACAACAATACGTGTCCGTTGTCATGCCGGACAACCACCAACTACCATGGACTCAAAGCCGCAATGAAATGCCCAGGTCAACCAGAAAGAATGCACAAAAGATCGGTGCACAAAACACGTCAACAAATAATATTTATTTACAAGACCAGTCAGAAAGACACCGCACAGGACAAATCATCTGTCATCGTCCAAGCCTGCAGTAACCATGTTTCGTCATCCCGGCCCTGTCGGGTACAAGTTCAGACGAACTTGGAATGCGAAAGAACTGTACAAATGATTCTGATAAGTACAGACGTCGCAGGGGTAAAACTTTTTCATAAATTTATAGTTTTGCAGTTTAACAACACAAAAATATTGCGGTTATGTAATCCTGGGGTATTCGTGCCGTGTTGCTGTTTGTAGATGATGCTATTTACTTCAAGTTTGCTGTTGCTGAGAATTATAAATCATAATTTGAGTTGAATGTTGCACCTCTAAGTATTTATGGCAACGATACGTAAATTTAATGACATTCAGCTGCACCGATACGTATTTTTACGGGCATTCATTCATTCATTCATCGAATGAGTGCTCGCTTATCTGCCACCAAAAACTACATTTTATCGGTGCTCGAAATATCGTGCGGTGCATTCGCCATCCCAGAGCGTTATCTGAGTGAATGTGAGCTGCGATAAAATGCTGAATGTAATTAAAGCAGCAGGTGTGAGCACGGTACGAAAAGAGCCTCACCAGAAAAACGATTTGATAGCGTGAGCACCTATTGCAGATCAATCTGCGATGGGATAGAGCCTGTACCTGCACCATTTTTTAGAATTACATTTTATTATTTTACCACTCTTCCTCTCATCGCAGCATCTTCACCCGTCAACTCAACAGAACAACGTAACAGCACTCCAAAAACACCACAAACATCAAAAAATACACGCTCTTCCTTCTCACACCGCACGATCCAATCACAAATTTAAATCCCCGGCAAAAAAACACGAAGAGCGCAACCATCAGGTACAGCCAAACAATCCTGAACACAAAGACCTTCATCGCACCGCAGACAAGCCCAACCATCATCACAAGGTACTTGTGGAACGAAACTGCCAGCAAGTTAACCACCATAACCTCAATGTCCAGGAAGAAAGACAGCGCCTTCACAAAAACAATGACCAGTGCTTCAATCACCACCGTTTTGGTGAAGTAATACGCGAACAGTTTGTTGTTTTTGATGCACAGCGCTTTGACCAGCAGAAAGGACTGGTACGATACGAATGGCACGTACAGGTCCGGCGAGAACAGGGTCCATCGTGAGGTGCTGAACGGAAAGAGCAGGAGAAGGATGCGTGATAGCACGTAGTTTGGTGACACTTTGAAGTATGGACGGAGGATGGATGGTGCAAAAGTGTGCATGCGGGTGTTTACGTACGACTTGCCCGCGTTTATAGCGTTTTGGCCGAGGGTGTCCATGGGGATGGAAAAAATTGGAAATAAATTGCGTTTGATCGGGGGTGTGGCAGTGCGAGGAGCGAACTGTGGTGTGTGTAACAAAAAATAAGGAAGGAGAGAAAGGAAGAGGAGAAGAGGAGAAGAGGAGAAGAGGAGAAGAGGAGAAGAGGAGAAGAGGAGAAGAGGAGAAGAGGAGAAGAGGAGAAGAGGAGAAGAGGAGAAGAGGAGAAGAGGAGAAGAGGAGAAGAGGAGAAGAGGAGAAGAGGAGAAGAGGAGAAGAGGAGAAGAGGAGAAGAGGAGAAGAGGAGAAGAGAAAATAAAGGAAAGGGAGCGATTGAACAACAAGAAGAATATTTGCGCATGTTTTTGAATAACAAGAAGAATAAAGAACAATTACACTAGCAAAATACAACGTAGCATAAAAATATAAAATAGCAGTGCATAAAAGCTCAGCAAATAATCACAATCTGCACCACAGAGAGCCAAAAACAATTCACACCGTACCACCCACAAAAACGCAACAGTCCATAAATCTAATTTAATGCACTCATTCCATCCTACTCCTCATAATAATTGTAGATAACACTCTGCCGGTCCATCACTCCCTTCAACTCCGCATTGTCCTTCAAATATTTCTCAACCGGCCGTACACCGTTCACACACTCCAGGTACTCGTCAAACGCCTTCCTTTTGAAGTATGCACGTATGTTACGGTTTTTAAAGTTTGAAATTGCTGATAGCAGCGCGCTGTAGGTGCCTGTTACTTTGTCCATGGGATGGGATTGGGGTGGTGAAATAAATATTAGTGGTTTGGAGCAGAACGATTCGTAAGTAATGATTGGAGTGGTTAGAAAGGGGGTAGAACGTAGATGGAGTAGAACGTAGATCGTTTCTTTCTTTGCACTAATGCTCACATCTTGTGATAATAACCTACAAATCACTCCAATCTTAAGGCTCTCCCGGTACTGCCCTTCATTCCAACACGCAACTTCTTCTTCACCGTAACATTAAAAGCACCAACTCAGACCAACAGCCCTGCTTAGCAAAACCGTTGTTCACAAATTATGCGATCCTAAGCACAACGAGTTCTTGCACTTGAACCGCTCCAATTTTGGTCCCCTCACAACGCAAGAAGGAACCCGCACAATGATCGTACACCACTACCTTGCCATGTCCAAAGCATGAATACGCATCCGTTCATTTCTCCTTAAACATACACCAACACAGCAGTATTCCCCTAAATTGAATGCCCTGTTAGGATGCACTCATCGTGGTGCCACGCTGCCAAGGTTTTGTACCCGCCGTGGTAGAACAAAAATATTTGTGCCTTATAAGGGGCAGCTTTTTACCACCCATGAGCGAAAGAACACGTGGAGGAAAACTTAAAATGGTATTCGAACCAAAGGTGCGTAAAAACGAGGATGAACCGCTGTTGGAACAGCACGAGGATGAAGGGGTGGACAAAGAACGTTTATTGGCAGCTATCCCACATGTTACGACACAGCGGGCGAAGCAAGCAGAAAAGCACAGCCGTAAGGATGTGAGCCGTAGCGTTGGCATGAACTGCGGTACAAACGTAGGTACGAACATGAGCAGGGCACATGCCGAGCAGTGCAACAGTGAAGTACCTTTTGATGTCTACACGCACACCTTCCTTGTACACATCGATAGATCGATGTTTGCGAGTGATCGGTTTGAAATGGTGCAGGTTGAGGACGGCGAAATGCAGGCATACGTTTTTGATGATGAGGTGGTGTGTTTAGGAGATGTTAAGGGCGTGTTTGTGTGTAAAGAGCGGTGATTAGCATGGTTTACCTGCCGTTTGGTGTGTTGCCAGTGGTTTGTACGTTCTTTTCATCAAATAATTATTTCCAGTGCGGAATTGACAGCACCGTGCTATTTACGTTTTATGACGCGGTAGTGCCCCACTCTCCACAGTATTTGAACTGTGCAACCGTGCTTATATCGTGCTGCGGTCCATCAACGTCATAAAACGTGTTTTAGTTCTACTACGGTCCAGCAGGTCTTGGCATGCAGCGATAGCTCTCCTTGCTATCCTCTGCTCCAACCCAAACGTAAGCTGTTCTTTATCGTGCTGGTGAACGGTTTAATTCCCTAACCTAGCATCCTCTAGCGTAGTAAATCGTTCCTATTTTCTAACCCTCATTCTCCGTCATAGTATCACATACCCCCTCAAACCCTTCCATCAATGCCCTATCTATTCCACATACCCCCTCAAACCCTTCCATCAATGCCCTATCTATTCCACATACCCCCTCAAACCCTTCCATCAATGCCCTATCTATTCCACATACCCCCTCAAACCCTTCCATCAATGCCCCTTCTCATTTTCTAACAAGATAATACCGTTCTACTTTCCACGGGCCGAGTCATCATAGTTCTCAGGCATCAACGCGGTATAAAACGGTATTCTCTCCGATCCACTAAACAGCACGTGCTCAACGCTCTTGAACTGTGTTACCATAGCAAACACGTTAGTGCAGGTAAGGATATCAAGAAAGATGCTTTTTCTAAGCACCTTGACCTGTATGAAAGTACTGAGTACCTCAGCAATGATGAACAGCACGGTAGAGAGCGCATTCATAGCACTGGCACGGTACACACAGTTGAGAAGCAGGAAGAATAAAAGGTTGCATGTGATGAGTGTGCTGGCGACCACGTTGAGCAGCGTTGGTAAGTTTTTGAAGTAAATGCATGCAATGCTTAGCAGAACGGATGTTGTTGTGGTGAAGGTTAGCGGTATGAGTGGTAGATCGGTTGTAGATGCACGTGCAGTGCGGTACGGTGCAGGGTGATGATGGGGTGCAGAGCTGTTCCTGTACGTGCTGTCGTACGTAGTGCCATCAAAACGGTGAGCACCACCAGTAAACGCGTTCCTAATGCCAACACCGTACGATTCGGTCGTAAAATTGTTAATTGCGCTGATACCGTCCTCAAATGCAGTGCCCATTCTTGCATCATCCTCCTCTGTACCCGGTACCACCACTCGTTCCGCATCCTCACGGTGCATCCTCTTTACATTTTCATCTCCGCCCGTTCTATCAACTACCACATCCTTGATCTCATCAATTGCTTCTTCTCCATTATTTGCCCTCCCTTCAACCTTTATAACCAATTCTTGATCATCCTTTGCGTTCTCACCACGTTCTACCTCTCCACTCTGTTTTAAATGCTGATCACTTTGTTTCAATCCTCTTTTCATGCCCTTCTTAACACCTTTGCTATTTTTAACACCTTTGCTCTTCTTCACATTTCTTCCCAGACCACCACTCACCCCTCCCACACCACCACTCACCCCTCCCAGACCACCACTCACCCCTCCCACACTACCACTCATCCCTCTCTCTCCCAAAACCCTCTTCTCCTTTCCCACCTCAACTACCAACAACACAATCACCATCTGCACATATTCACAGCAGTACCTCAAAAAATACAACCCATCATAACAAACCATCACCACACTACACAAAGCATACACACCGGATAGTACGTTATAAACAACGTGCATACACGCACATACCTTCATACGGGGTGTCATCACAATTGAGCGGTAGTACGTCTTGGCAAGTATCACTGCCAGTTGGTAGATATTTAAGGCAAATGTAAATATGTTGGTTGTGATTGAGCAGTGAGTTATCATTGGTTTGTTTGTGCGGTGAGAGTTTATAACGGAGGATGAAACATGATTTGTTTTGGTGTAGTGGTGGTGTGCGCACGATGTAGCACCACTCGGTACGATACGTTGCTACTGTTGGCATGGTGGTACGTAATCAGTGGTGGAACGCTCCTCATATTAATTTCTATGAGGAGCAGTGATGTTAGCATTTATCTCGCGCATCACTGCTAATTAATGCTGCGGTTCTATTTCTGGGGTACTTCACCGATACTTGACCAATAATTCACTTGTCTAGCGCTTGGTGGGTACGTAAAGTATGCGAGCCGCTGAATTAAATTCTTTTCGCTATGAATGGTACATTTGTAAAAAACCTAAGCTGTACCTTAATCTATCACCAGGCAGGTTGTGACGTGTGCTTGATAAATTAGGCTGTGCATCGCGATCAGGAATACACCGCTGTATCCTTTTATATCGTACTAATCTCATCAATGTGCCATTAACAAAGGTTGCGTTAGTACGGCCCATCTCGTGCAATGCCATACCTGGTATAAAACCAATACCGGCATTACATACCACATCAGCCATGCCATACCATCCTCTAACCCCGTACAATCCTATCACAACCGTACAATCCTATCACAACCGTACAATCCTATCACAACCGTACAATCCTATCACAACCGTACAATCCTATCACAACGTACAATCCTATCACAACCGTACAATCCTATCACAACGTACAATCCTATCACAACCCTCTAATCCTATTACAACGTACAATCCTATCACAACCCTCTAATCCTATCACAACCGTACAACCACCTAAATAAAAACACCTTTACTTCATCCTCATCCACAAAACCGATCACTCATCGGCAATACTCGTTAAAGCTTGGATCACTCACTGGCAACAACTCACAGCTCAGAGCACTCTCCACCCTTACAACCTCCTTTCTCTCATCATCACCTACCAAGCTAATGCTGATACCCTTAGTTCCGAACCTACCCGCCCGTCCTATCCTGTGCAGGTAGCTTTCTATTGTTCTGGGCCAATCAAAATTTATAACAAGGTTAATGCCTGGCACATCTATGCCACGCGTTGTCAGATCGGTGGACACCAAAATGTTTATCTTTAGGTTGGTGAACGAGTAGAATATGGTGTTCCGCTCGTCTTGTGTCATTTTACCGGATAAGAAGTAGCACGAATACCCCAGTTCAGTAATTCTATAGGCAAGCAGTTCTGCTGTTTTGGTTCTATTACAGAAAATGATTGTTTGTGTGTATTTCACCTTGCGTAGCAATGTGATGAGGCAGTGCAACTTATACTCCGTTTTGACACAGCAGTAGAACTGCTTGAGTGCCAAGAGACAGCTCTCCTTCATCAGATTGATGAACAGCACGTTCTTCATGTTGCGCTCTACAAAATCGTTCACAGGCAGAGGAAACGTTGCCGAGAACAGTCTTAGATTGTAAACGCTCTTTCTGTAATTTATGTTGCGCAGTATCTTTCGCAAAGTATCTTTGTACTCCAACGATAGGAGCTTGTCCGCTTCATCCAGTATCACATCGTTTACACTGCCCAACAGCAGCACCTGCCGCTCTATCAGATCTAAAATACGCCCAGGCGTGCTTATGATGCCGTCAATACCGGCCTTGATTCGTATTATGTCCTCGTACAGATTCGATCCGCCGTACGATGGCATCAAAACTGCGCTTTTATCAAAATGTGTTGCCAATCTTTTGGCCACCTTTGCCACCTGCATGGCAAGTTCTCGTGTAGGAACCAAAATAATCGTTTTTACCTTTTCGTTCTCTTCCGATTTTAAAATGCTGTTCAGTATGGGAAGCAAGTACGCCAGCGTCTTGCCCGTTCCGTTCTTTGCTCTGACCACAAGGTTGTTCCTGCTGGTGCTCAGAACCTGCTTCTGCACCGGTGAGGGATACTTGTACCCCAAGCTGTCTAGTGCTTGTATAATGCGCTTGTCCAGTCCCAGGCTATCCCACGTCATTTCCTTGAACTCGTTCACATCATCGCTTCTTTTTATGTTTTTGTACTCCTTTAGAACATCGATGCCGTACTTCTCTTCGGCCAGTTGCAGGTTCTTGAACAGTTTCCTCATCATCCTGTTTTTGTGGTTCTGTTCCGTTGATTTGGTCGGCACATCGTTATTTGACAGGCTGTCGGTCAAACTCGATGTAAAAGTGCTCGTTGAGAGCGTAGCAGTGTCCCCCGTACCTTCTCCTGTTTCACTAACATTTCTCTTAAAATTACCGGGTTCTACCTCAGTATTTCCACCAATTTGCGAATCTCTTTCCTTGTTCATGATCAACTCGTCACTTCTTGCTTTGCTTGTGCTTCCCATTGTTCCATACTCTGCTTCAGTCCCTTCCCGCTCACCACTTGATGATGAAACCATTTCCGATCTGCTGTTTACGTTCCTTCCATCCCTGCCGACAAAAGGCTTTCGATCCCTCGGCTTACGCCCCCCATCATTGACCAGAGATGAACTATCCATCGTACTTTTGCACCCGTGTAAATGCTCGTCCTTTACGTTTCGTGTATCATCCCTTCTACCACCAGACAGCCCGTCCGTACCGTTGTATGGCCGTGTATTTCTCACTGCACTTCCATCACTATAATTTACACCATCATCATAGCATCTGCTCCTGTCATATTTTCTCCTACTTTCATCTAAACCACTCCCCTTGTTCCTCGCATCCCTATCATATCTGCCCCTGTTATCGCGTACGTCATCCGCGTATCCGCCTCTGTTACCGTAAAACGGTTTATTATCACCTATTCTGTTATTAGCTGTTCGTCTCGTATTCTTCCTATTTGTTCCCTCATCGCACTCCTTCCTCTCGGTTCCTCCATTCTTATTTCCCTTATCGTTTGGATCAACGCTCTCTTCATAACATAAACCACCCGCATCGTCCCCTGTTTTATTCTGGTTGCCATCCCCTGTTTTAGTCTGAACCACCCTTTCACGTACCTTCAGACACACCCTTTCATCGATGCGCCCGCTTCTATTTATACTTTCTATATTTCTTAATTCTGTTCTAGAACGATCACCATGCATAATCTGATTACGCAAAATATTATTATGCATAGTTTCATTGAGAATGGTGCTGTCATTCACTTCTTCATCTACGGGCATACCATTCACTTCTTCGCGTGCTCCGTTCATTTTTTCGCCGAATAACCCGTCACTCACCTCTCTTTTCGCTGCTCCACCATCAGTACTCGCAGTATTATTACCATTTTTTTAGCACTTTAGTTCCATTCGTGTCCAAGTGCTCGTTTTGTACCTGTTTACTATTTTCCTCGTTATTTCTGTTCGGCCGTGCGTGTACGCTCCTCGTACCACCGTTCCGTTTACCTTTGTTTTCATTAGAATTATTTGTTTTCTTGTTAAAAGTATTGTTGTGCTGCATTGTTGATAATATATGGGTAATAAATTTTTGTATGAAATCAAAAACACAACCACAACACGTTTGCGGACAAAACACGGCACGGTATGGGCAAACATGAAAAGTACGCGATATGTGCTGGGAGAAGTAGCAGCGAAAACGATACGTGTGTGTACCGAAAGTCGATTTTGTGAGGAACAGGCTATTTGTGAGATGCTGTTGATCTGTATTTTTAATTAAAAATTAATTGGAAAGATGAGAATCGTGTTTGTATTGGTTATTTGATTTGGAATAAACAAAACGAGAGAATTAAAGGAGGGTATAGGGCATAAATGATTGAGGCGAATTGAAAATAGAGCAAAATAAAATGATGAAAAACACTAAAATTAAAACACTAAAATACAAAATAAAAATAAAATACTAAAATAAAAATACTAAAATAAAATGATAAAAAATAACATTTTATATCACAAATACGCAATCACAACGGTATCATTTTATTCCAACGTTGTACACACATTACTTCCAGCCCTTACTCATTTGATACCCTTAAATTCCTTAATTTAATAGATTAAATTGAGTTTTTAGCTTGAGGATGAGAAATTTAGATAAATTGTGCGGCTGGTGGTGTGATAAGTGAGCGATAGCCAGAAGAAAAGGGCATAAAGCAGTTTTTCGCTGTTAACATCGTTTGAATAATCAGCTTTCCATGCTGACAGCAAATAGAGCATCTTCTTGCAACAGCAGTAAATTTACCTGCTGCTTATCCTCTCATTTTTTAGAACATTTCTTGAACGATTATCGTGCCAGCAGTTCGCTAAATGTTTTCTGCTGCAAATGCATTTTTTGGGATGGGTTATGAATTAATTCGTAATCGGAAATTAGGATCATCTATCAAAAGAAAGAATCGGCAGTTACGCATCGTATGATCAAGTAATATCACTGGTGATAGGTACTTAAAGCCTTATTACCGGTTCTCCTCCATGCTAGATGCACGAATAATTTCCTTGAGCATCAATCAAATTTAATTGTCAATCAATTCGTGCTTCACAAAGAAATAAATTATTGTGTTGGTGTGTTTCCGCTTGTAATACTTATTTTGAACCGTGAGCTAAAGGCGGGTGCTTAGCACACCAAGAAATTTGCCCACTTGTTGTGATTGTGAGGTGATGATTAAACCGATTTCCAAGGCAAAAACTCTTTTCCACGTTTCCATCACTCTCTTACTCCGCATTAATTTATTTTTATTCTTTTGTTGCCGCAGATAACGCAACTCACATTTTGCTACGTGCTCTTTCCAAGCAAGTGCTCAATCTTTGCCGAGAACCGTACCGGAACGAAGAAATGATGCATGTGTGGTGCGTATTATGAACAAGAAAATAATGCGGTGCTCGTGGATTCGAGCCACGTGTTTGATTAAAAGTTTTTACAACGAATACGGCATAATGCGTGGTTGCTTGGGCTAAAAAGGGAATGTATGGTAAATCGGATAGCATTTCTTGTACATCCTGTGACAGAGGAGGAAGCGAAAGGGCATTGAGCACACATCTGCATGGAACAGTAAATTTTGATGAATGAATGCGCGTATCGCCAAGAGACGGAAAAAAGAAATAGTAGCTGAATTTGTTATTTGCAAGGGAGACGCGAACACTCCGAGGAATGTAGCAGTGTGCAACTTATGCGTTTTAGTGTAGCATAGTAGAATGCACAAACATGGTTGTGTTTTGGAACAGTAGTATTCGCACGTTGATCATGTCATGCTAGTATTGAACTTGTTTATGCGTAGTTTGAAGATATTTAAGCGAATTTGTTTGCATAAAGCATTAACTGCGCGGAGCGATATGCCTTGGCACATGAAGAAGGTGTGGAATAAATGTTTTTGGTGTGAGTAGTGCTTGAAAGGGCTGTTTGACGACTTTAAGGTGTAGCAAGAGAATAGTTGAAGGAGTGTGCCAGCAGTGCGCTCGTGTTTTTGCGATAAAAACGTGAAAAACATTGAAAAAGTTGCGGTGCACCAATGCAGGGACACCTTTTTAATTAATTGATGCTCGCATAAATTAAAAGAAAAAAATATAAATAAAAACGGATGAACCCCTGCATGATGAGAAAAATGTTGGTACTTGCATTCATATCGCTGGTAATGGCGCGTGTGGCGGTGAGGGGAGACTTCTCCGATGAGGAGATGAACAGCCTCAGGGATACGGCAGATGTCAAACGGACGAACGATGAAAAGCCCGTTATCGAGGACAAAGGACTTGCTATACAGGTTGAGAAGGAGGATGTACTTGAAATGACAGAGTGTTTTAAAGCACGATTGGAAATTTCAAATGCGAAGCTGACGAAAATTGCCGCCGATCTGGAGAAGAAGAAGGACGAGTCTACCATTGAGCAGATCGAAGCGGGCAAGAAAACTTTCTTCGTTTTCTTTGCCGATCAGATCACGAACGAGCAGAAGCAGCAGATCATGAAAGTAATGGAGGACGACATCCCGTATTTCATGTCAAACGATAAGAAATTGGCAAAGAGCCTCAATGTCACATATCCGGGTGTGTACGCATACAATGCCACTGAGAATATGAGCTACAGAACAAAGTTGGACCATTCATTCGGTACCGTTATGGCACCCGTTCTATCTGTCTTGACCTCAGAGGGTATACGGCACATCGATGAGAGCAAATTGCCTGCATTTTACATCTTCTACACCGGTTCGCAAGACAAGCAACTCAAGGATGAGCTCAAATCTATTGCGACAGATCTGCGAGACAAGTACAAGTTCGGCATGCTGAAGTACATCCCGGGAAGGACCGATCTGAACCACTTCAAAGTCAACGAGGAGCAGATGCCCGCTCTCGTTCACTTGGTTGAAGGAAAGAAACACAGACTGGTGAACGTGACCAAAGATAATCTCACACAGTTTTTAAGCGATTACGAGAAAGGCCTTTTGATGCCTTTTGTTCGTTCTGAGCCTGTTCCTCAAGAGCAGAAGGATCTCATAAAGGTTGTTGGTACCACGCATAATGACTTTGTGCGTGATGAGAAGCGCGATGTCTTTATTGTATACGGATCCGAGACGTGTCCACACTGCATCTCGCTTTTGCCCACGATCGAGAAACTTGCTGAGAGAACAAGGGACAACAGCAAGGTGAAGGTAGGATACATTAATCTGTACGAGAACGACGTACCTGATGTGAACATCAAGGCGTTCCCCACGATAATGTTATACGCGGCAGGCAAGGATGAACCGGTCGAGTACAAGGAGTTCAGCAGAACGGAGGAGGATTTCACTAATTTTATCAAAACAAACGGCTCATTGAATGTTGATCTCACCAAGACTGGACAGAACGTGTCCGAGAAGGATCTCAAGGATGAGGCTGAGAAGAAGGAGCTTGAGAAGAAGATTGAGGATGTTAAGAGCGAGATCAAGGAGAAGGTCGAGGCTGTCAAACAAGAGCTATAATTCTATTAAAGTTAGGTTTAAGAACTTTTCGGTTTGTCAGAGTCACTCTTTTGAGCTAAGCCCATGTGGTTTATTCTCCGACTGATTACAGTGAGAATAGCATTGTGATGTTGTGCAAAGAGGCAATAAACGTATTTTGGGTAAAAAAATGACGGTTAGCGGGTAGGAAGGCATTTATAGCGTGGTTCTTCTTCAGAAATGGAATTGGCGTATTTTTGAGCGCACGATGCACCACACGTAGAGAAAAGGACATGGCTGTAACGAGACTACAAGATGGATTGGCACATTGATTGGTAACTGAGATGCGGTGATGATCTTCCATGGATGTGCTTGTCCTTGATGTGACGTGTTATTGCGGTTTGCAAGGGCTGAACAACCCATTCATATAGGAGATATCGCACAGGTACAACATTAAACAAACAAAACGTGGATGAAAGGTTGTTTCCTGCTGTGAGAAGACGAGGTGTATGGACAAAAAATAATGTGCGCGTTGTTCGTGGATCGAGTGCGATATTTTTGCGGTTGGTATGCACCAGTAGATGCATGACAAGCGATTCCAGAAGTGTGAGTTTTATTGTAATACCTCTGCTATCTTAGAAAATTGTCGTTGCTGATCATACAAGTTGAATAGACCGCGTTAATAAAATGCGTATCGACACCTGTTCCTCTTGTAGCGCATCAAAAATGGAAATGTTGGATTGTTCTTACGGGAGAAAACGCTCATTTTGTGGAAAGAATGAGAGGAACACCGCGTGATATTTTTATGGACGCGCACAGAGTGAGACGAATGGCGAATGCATTTCAGAATGCTTATCAAAAATTATATGTAAAACCGAATATGGCTTTCCACACCAATGGGAATGGTTCATCATACTGCTTCTAGGTAGAGAGTTGCACACAGGTCATGATTCGTGCGTAGAGATCATTTTTATAGTTGGTGCATGCCTTTCTGCTGCAGCAAAAATGCGTGCTCAGCTGTCGCACGGATTAAAACGTTCATTTTTCTTGGTGCCAAAGGTTAGTGGCTGCAATACAAACTTCCTGCAAATTAGAAAAACGTGTTCGTTTGGGTGGTGTGGTATGTGAGGCAATCAAAGAACGTAGTTCCATAAAAAACGCCAAAAGTACTGCACTCGTAACACGATGCACTACCGGTTGATAAACATGGAGGAACACTATCCCAACATGTAAAAAGTAGAGGAGTAGCGGTTCGTTAGCATGCCTCATCAATATATGTTCAATGCGCCTCCTGTTTTTATAATGGTATCACAGCTAATTTAATAAAAAAATATTACCCCGTCTACATGCCGCTTTTTGATTTGATAAAACACGATGACAATACCTTTATCGCATCAGAGTTGTGGTCGCCTTTTCCTTCTTATCCCGCATTCGGCGGTCATCTGGTATCGCTGTCCCTCTTGTCGGCTGAGTTGTTCGCTAATGCCAAGCCATCTTCGGTACACACTTACTTCCTCTCACCGGGAGAAATCGGAACTCCGATTAACTTTGAGGTCAAGATACTGAGAGAAGGACGAACTAGCAAAATAATGAATGTCAAAGGCTATCAATCGAATAGATTGGTTGTGACGAGCGATTGCCTCATGAATGATCAGGTGGACAATGGTGTAG
>NW_007360639.1:43805-62732 GCF_000192795.1 Vavraia culicis subsp. floridensis | reverse complement strand
AGAAAATAAGGAAAATCCCTGTACATTATTAGAGGCGTGTTGCATAACTGATGTTAAACACTCACATGCATGAGTACTTTACTGCAAATAGCTATCTTCTCTCGTTTGCACTAAATATTAAATCAAGTCCTGCTATTGCTATACATCATAAACCATAACCAGCGTTAAACACACCTATTTTATTTCTTACAATTATTTATGTTCGGAAATGACACAATTGAAGCGTAATAGGAGCTGTACGTAAATCTAATATTATTTATACTATAATTATTTGCTGTTCAAACAACATCACTTGTTTTGAATTTGATACTTAGCACGTAAGAACTGTATTCGATCGATTATCATTCAACAGATTGTTATTAATACAGCATCATTTGCAAATAAATACTAATGGATCATATTTATGATTTTTGCATTCAATTCTATTTACAATTCTTGTAGTTTGCAACAGCAAATTTTCACTAATGCTCGACTTCCAAAAACTACTTTGCACGAATTTGACCCTTTTTGATGATAAACCAGCAAGGCTACGTCATAATCATAAATTCCTTGAATTTTAAACAATTGCAATACCGCAAACTGCTCCAAAATATTGACAAAACAAAGGAGTATTACTTAATGAATGAAGAAACAGGCACAAAGATAAGCCATGAACATGTGAAAGAAAAATGTGAAAGAATGATCATGAAAATAGAAAACGAGAAAGAGAAAATAACTGGATTATATTATGTGAGTAAAAAAATATAATTTAATTATTCGTCGGACAAGTGCTTGCGTTTGCAAGTCACATCCTCATTTTCGTTTTCAGTGTCGTTTTTATCAGTTTGTAAATCAACTATTTCACATTCTGCATTTAATCCTCTCCCTTCCAAATTTTTCCTTTTTCCACTTGTAGCATCATTGATATCCGCTGATTTTATCATTGAACTCATGGATGTGTCTTCTTTGTCGGTATTTTGTTTGTTAACCATTACAATTTCTGGTTTTACCTCATCTGCTGAGAAATGTTTTGTCTCCTTTTGCGCAACAAGCCCCCCATCTGTTGCTAAACATTCCGACATATCTACGACCTTGTTTGCCGTAATAACATAGCCTTCGTTATAGTCTCCTCTCACCACAGGATGCATACTCTCGATCGTATATCTCCTACAGAAAAAGTCACTCATTCGCACGTTCACATATAATTTATTATTCAACAAATACTCAAAACATTTTTCTGCATCACCTCTATTCCTTCTGTAAACAACCAATTGATCGTTCAGATGCGAATGAACTTTTTCACACAGGAGTTGGTTTTCCACCGCATCATGGATGTCTGCAAGAATTATTACATCATAAAAACCTAATGTCTCGCTCAAAGTTGTGTATTTGATGGTATAATCACCAACTTTCCTGACACTTTGCTTCGCTCCCACCACATCGATGTTTTTTACGTTTTTGTAAAATGCGGTATACGAAAGAAGCGCATTCTTATCATCATAAATCAAAACACTGCGATCCTTTTCTAAGTAGAATGACAAAAATGCTATGGCACTTAAAGAAAAGGTTTTCTTCCTTTTTGTTAATGAGGAATGAAAAGAATGAGGTGTTAATTCGTGAACAATTATTCTTTTTTCTTTTTTTTCATTCTTTTTATTTTTGTACTTCCTCCTTGTTCTTTCTTCCATTGTCATCTCTTCTTCGTTATTCTTATTGATGTCACTGCCTTGATCATCATTATCGTCATATTTGCTCCGATTCCTGCTAAAGTTATCTTTGTGTTCATAGAAATTGAATTTATCCGCATAAATCACAGCCATATCATTGTCACCTTCGATGCCATTCGCTTCTTTGTGTTTCTTCTCTCCATTTTCTTCTAATTGTTTCGATTCACCCACAAGTGTAAACACATCGTTCTCAATTTTATAGGCCATGTAATATTCTAATCCCTCAAGATCGAGCAGATTAAACTCCTGTCTGTTAAACTTGCACTTCTTATTCTCGATTTTTAGAGGAGCGCTCATGCATCCGTGACCTTCTATCACTACGTAATCATCCTGTTTGATAGTCATAAAAGGGTTGTATTTTAAAAATATGGTTTTCGATCCAAATACTTCAAAAAAGTATGGTTATAAACCAAGAGGGATTTAAAGTTCTGCTTCTTGTAATATACAGGGCCTAATAGATGGATGTAATTTAATTAAACTTTTTTACTAAAACCAAACTTGTCTTTAGTACAACCTTCTATTTTTTATCTGGTGCTCGGTCAAACATTTTTCCTCTCAAACGAACACAAGCCTTTACGCTGTATTACGAACAATCTAAATACACATCTTGCTTTTGCAAGGAACAAACATGATTCTCATGTCCTCCTGTGTGATGAAGCATGTACCTACGTTCAATAACTTGATTTGAAGATCATGCTGAACGAGTATTATCGATTAAAATGGCCAAGAATTTCGTTCCTTGTTGTTTCGAACTATCGCTTCTTCTATCTCACCAGAGCAATTAAATCTTCATATATATTTCACTCTTTGAAAATTACTTTTTACAATAAAAACATTTCACTCGCGATTATCATATTTCTCCTCTTAAAAAGACAAGCCTTTTGATCATTCGTGAACATGTCAATATTTGTCATTTTTCCCGTGCTGATGGATGACTCATACAAGTGAATATATCTGTCAGTATAAACCGAGCCTGCAAATAATGACCCCACAGTGACGTATTAAAACAAAATATTGCACGATATGATTAATGTAACTTGAATTTACATGAGATGAACATGTTATTGTTACTAATTATGTAGTAATAATTGAGGAAGAGGTATAAAGAATAAAATTGTGTAGCAGTCAGCGGAATTGTAGTGTTACCGGTGTCAGCGGATCACCTAAAAAAATGACACAAACCCATAAAATCAACATCGCCCCTATAAATCACCAACAATACAAAAATAATAAAAATTATTTACTCCACCCTTATCCATGACACATCCTTTGTTCGTTCCCTTCACGGTGAAAACCATAACACGAAATACCACGAAGAAGGAGCCTTTTGATTTTTGCAACTCGTTGAAGAAGCTGTGCACGCTAAAATCGGTGGAGAACCTTTTATACTTTCTCAACCACGTAAATTTTGATCACATAGAGGGAATAACCGACATTTCAATATTCAAGGATGGAATTGAGCCATTATGGGAGGATAAGAGCAATATCAAGGGTGGTAAATGGATAATTAAGCTGCGACGAGAAGTTAGCACACGGTTATTCCAGAAATTGTTGATACGGATGGTCCGTCAGCCCTTTGACAAAATAGATGTTAATGGAATTGTGATTAGTTTCAGGATGAAAAATGTTATTTTGGCGGTATGGACTAAGGATTCAACTGGAAAGGATAGTTTTAAAGATGTCTTGATGGAGATCAAAAAAGTTTTGGATGTAAAATTTTTCTTGTCGGTAGAATACAAAGACAACGATGAAAGCTTGAAGGATAACTCATCATTTAGGAACACGAAGAATTTGTACGTGCAGTAAAAGTAAAAGTTTGGGAGGTAGAAATGTTTGATTTTTGCAGATGTTTTATTAAGAAACAAAGTGAGGCATGATCAAACATCGATTTGAAATAAAAGTATTGAGTTTATCTTGTTGGTATGTGAAACACAATCCATTTAGATTAATTTCTGACTTTGTCAGGCTTATAGGGTATTTGCTAGCAGGTAATATTGCCCAAACTTTCCGCAGAAATCAATATTTCAGCCGATAGCTGCATCCATCGCAGCGATTGAGTTATATATATTATTATATTGTGAACCTGACATATTTTTCTAAGTTTACATATTAATTCATCCAAATAGAGCGTGTTGAACGTTAAGTCCAGTCACTTTAACAAAACATCTTTCCTCGTCAAGCTATTTTCTGTGCATCATTGCTCCGATATTTGTGATTATTTCATCCGAATTGCTTGTTTGACGATAACAGTTGTCACAATATGCTAAAATGTGCCAATGGAGAGACAACCAAGTGTTAACTTCAAATATCATGCTACAGATGGTTATTTCCTTTTAATTTGGGACGAAGTAATATTTGGAGCGTTAAATAATTGCGATAAATAAATTTAGCTATCATTAATAAGTAACATTTGTTCCATTAAAAAAAGTTTATGGTAAAGCCATCGTAAATAACTGCTAATAATACATAACAAAAATAATTATTGCTCAGTCACAGCTTTGAAGCAGCGTTAACTAAAAAACAAAATACTTAAAACCACGTGTTAAAAGCAACTGGTCGTATCGATAGTATAAACTTAGTATTTAAACTGGTTAATTTTTTATCTACAAGCTGAATAATGAGTGGTAGAATGTAAATTAAATGTTGCTTGCGTATCCATTAGTTTTTCCGAACAAAGCATGCAATACATTCTTATATAATGTATGTCACGCCTATACTATAATATTATTACTTTCAACAAATTAATTTACTTGTCTCTAATCATTTTTTTCGAGTAATTTTCAGGTTTCTTTGTCCAGCTACCAGTACTTTTCCAATCTAGAAGCACAAAAAACTTAACTTCGTGTTACCATGCCTGTTTTAAATAAAACCAAGAACTCAATATTTAAACTAAGCTCACAGCTCATCTTTAATGTCCTTTTAATGGTGCTTATTTTTATTTTCTACGTTGTAATAATACCACCAATAATAGTATTTCTCCCAATCGGTGTACTCTCTCGCTTCATTATCTTGTTGTTCGTCCGCTAAAATGCAATTAATCATGTCTTGCGCTATCCACAGATCGCCATCTGCTTCTCTTATCACATTAAAATGCACTTTTCCATCTCTTCGCAGCCTAATACGTGTATTACTTATTCTCTCAATTTCCTTTAGTTTACATCCACCTTTTCCTATCACCTTTCCAATTTTGCTTGTTTTATCTGACGGCACATAAACATTTATATCCATTATCTTGTCCTTATGTGATGGTAAATACTTTAGAACAAGGTTATTTATGTGATCTTTGTTTTTGGATGATTTTAGCCGGAGGAGAAGTGTTTTTTCCGCATTGTGAGATTTTAACAGTATTTCTGGATGGACAAATCTCATGAAGGATTAGCCGGATTTAAAATTTTTAAATTACTGCCATAATTAATTATTTTTGAAGACAGGATATCCGCAGTTTCTTGTCGTTTTCTGCCCAAAAAAGAGCACCGGAGTAATTAAAAAAGGGTCATTAATCTATTTAACACAAAACTTTGGTAAAGAAATAAATTAAAAATTTTAAATACACATCGCTTTTGTATCCCAAAACCTGCGCAATTTGATAGTACCGAGTAAAATTGTGGAATGAATGTGCGAATAACTTTTCTATCGGCCGTTAATAACACCTTTACGCATAGCCACTTATACATTTATTAAACATTTTTTTAAAAAAGTAAAATGTATTCCCTCTAAATGGTTCTTGGGATTCCCTGTTATGTCTTAGAATCAACTCGCTACATACAAATATCGCACAAATCACTACTCATATTCGAGAAAGAAGGCAGTCTGATCGATAGTATCAGCCTGGAATCGATCAAATCTCTACATGTAAAAAACGAAGACAAATTCTTTTTACGTATAACATACAGGAACAACCTAGAGCTGGTGTTAAAATTTGACAGTTACCTGAACAGAGACATAACGAAATCACTCATAATATTTGTTGAAAAAGAAATAAAAGAACGCAAGCGAATAGATGTCGGCGATACCGATTTGTACAATGAATTAACAAGCAAGTACCACTTTGATGAAAAGTTATACAGTTCACTGACCGGCGAAATACGCGGGCAACAAATAAAAAATTTCAGTCTTTACGAGATAGAGAGCAAGAACGATCTGCTCAAGTGCTTTATCCAGCAGCCTTATCTGCTACATATTTACGTAGAAATGCAGGTAACGCTCAAGCAATTTTTCAATCTACTGAAGGGCAGCTATTTTTTTGATGATCGTAACGAAAAGAACGCTGTCGACAGACGCATACAAGGTATGTTTGGGGTAGAGCTGAATTTCGCAAGCAGGGTTAACCAACACAATAGGAACGAAGTTGAAGATGTTGAGGAGATCAGCAGCAAGCCATTGGTTGAAAAAGAGATCGCATTCTCACCCATCTATCCATATGAGGAGAACATTATTGAGGAAGCAAGGGAGTTTATTGAACCCGTTCTAAACGGCATAAAAGTTGATTTAAAAGCCGATAACGAGCCGATAAATGATACTTGTGAATATACTAAAGGAAATATGATAAATATTTGTTCTTTCATTTACGAGAACAGGAATTCGGTAAATAAGTCAGAAGAAATCAGGAAGCTGGCGAAAGAAGTTGAAGAAGAAATGCTTAAAAACGTAGGCGAGCATGAAAAAAAAATTTTTGGAAGAGTTGTACCGTCATTTTTCCTAAAAAAATAGCCTGACATAAACTATTGAACACTAAGAAATAATTTTTAGCTGTGGTATTATTTTTTTCTAATATTAAATTACACTTCATCACTTGATTTGGTGATAACATACGTAGATAGTCCTGAGAAAAGCGTACAAAATTATAGTTAAGATTTATTATTCAGATATTTCGTATCATAGGGGAATAATCAGAAAGATTGGTAGGCTAACTTTACCATAGATGAGTCATTACATGGTACCCATTAAACACGTGTAAGAACGGCTTAAACGAGAACCATATAAATTTATTCCTGTTTTACTGGGAAGAATAGTTGGTTGATTCGGAGTTATTATATGCGTTTCCATAGTATCCTTTGTAGTAGTTTTCGTAGTATTTTCTGTAGGAATCTTGCGTGCTATCACTATTGTTCATTGGATTCTCGAAGTATTTTATCAGTTTACCATATCCACCTAAAAAGCGTTTATTGTGTATTATAAGTGGCAATGTGTCGTGTTGAAGAGTACTTTTTAGCGTTTCGTATGTATTCGTCATATTTTTATCCTTGTCGACAAATACGTAGCTGACACCTTTGTCTTTGAGGAGCCCTAGAGCCTTTTTCGTGAATCCGCAAGTTTCCGTCCCGAAAACCACAAATTCCGTTTTCATAAGGTCCAAAAGAGATGGATCCTCTGTGTTTATGTCTGCATCATATCTTGCTCGGTCCACAAAGTTTTCGTAATTATCGAATTTCAAAAAATCAAACAACCCTGAGAATGTACCTTTTGCCAGAATAACATTTAGAAAAAGGAACATTTATCATCTTCTTGGTTCGTTTGAATTTAAATCTTTTTCGTTTCACAATCTGTAACAGTGATAAGACCACATAGAATGATTTGGATTCTTTTTTGTATCAGTCGGAAGAATATTTCTGTTTGTAAAACTATCAGCAGTGTTTTAAGATTAGAAAGCATTTATGTACTGAAAACTAACCTTTGGAGGTGCTGATCAGTTTTTGAGATAGCTGAAAATTGCGAGGTTCGTTCTGCACGATTTCTCACCGTGATGTAGGTGATAAAAGCATAAAACAATAAATGTTAGAAACAATGAGATGGTTGTACTATAATCGAAAGGAACAGAGGGGCACGAAAGAGCCATCCAAGCAATAAATTCTACATATCAGCCGAACAGTATAAAGAGAAAACATAACTTCAAACGGAAGTCACCTTGAAAACGAACATTACATGATTAATAGCAATACAGACAGAGTACAGAAAAAAGGTCATCTCACAATTCCTGTTTTAACGGTGGCAAATTCAAAAAATAGATGTTATATGCTAAATAAATACTGAATTTTTATGATAAACAAATCTTCGATCAAATAATATTTGTGCTCGCTTTCCTTTAACATTCTAATTCCATGAATGTACGGTCTTCAACCAATACATCTCGCTTCTTCGTCCTATCCATCTTTAATTACAAATTTAAAAGCTAACAATTGATCGTTTAAATGCAAATACAACCTATACTAACCAGTAAGATATTATCTTTGTTCATCGTACATGCAAAGTATCAATGTTTTTGTATCATTTAGATGAAATATCACCACTATTTTCGGTCCTTGGCATCATCAACCTAATATTACCAAATAATAATTAAATACAACACATAAACATATTTTTCAGCTATTCACAGCACAGTTTTAATTAATCATTGTTTGTAAATGAACAAAACCGGTATCATTCATATTCATAGAAATGATAGCTCTTCACACATAAAATCGAATCTAAACCAATTTGGATCATCTCAACCAAAGATAACTGCTTCTAATTCCCGAACATTCCTTTCTATCTCATCGGTGAAAATACTGTAACTATAACTTCCTTCTCTGTATGTCTTCATGTCTATTTCATAACTCTGCAATCTCTTCTCGGCTTTTTCCTTGTCATCGTACCGCTTCATCAATCGTTCGTATAAAACATCCTTAGTGTTATAACAGAATATCTTAACATTGTCAAACTCATTAAACTTCGCTGCACCTATTCTATCACAGTCGATAACAATGTACTCGTTCTTATTTAACTCTGATTTGGCTGTACCGTAGTAGTGATTGTCATAAAAGGTCGTCTCGTAAAATTCGTTTAAACTGTTCATTCTTACGAATTCTTCTTTTGTGATAAAATGGTAGTCTACGTGGTTGTTTTCACCAGGCCGCTTCTCACGCGTTGTGTGAGAAACAGAGAGTGAAATATTTTTGTAGTGGAGAATTCGTTTGATCAAGGTCGATTTACCACATCCCGAGGTTCCTGTAATTATTACAAGTTTGGGCATGGGGGTTCATTTATTGCAATATTAATAAAGTGGGTATGATGATATAAAACCTGTCAACGATATTACGGCTTATTAACTATAACTAATTTAAGGGGATAAACAAAAGTATGCTGCAAACATCAAATAAAATGCAGTTGAAAAGCTTTGAAACATATATCTGTAATCTAAAATTCAAGCTACGTTATTTCTGCGCTTTACATTGAATAAAACCAGCCGTTATACTGAATGAGCGTGTTTGTTATAATTATTACTGTCGAGGAACGTACTTTCATTTATTTTTAACGGGCATAAGACGAGGGATTGCTTAATTTATCCCTATATCACACAAAATGGTTAAATAATAAAACATGAAGTACCACAAAAACCACTTCGCTCTATTCTTTGATTAAAGTCCTGTTGAGCACAGTTTAGCGACAAGAAAAAATTAACTTAAATCCTGTAATTGATCACTCTACATGTTTTTCGATCTTTGTTTGATCAAATATCACACCTCATGCTGATGCTGACCATCTAAAAGACCCCCACTAAAAATAAATTACGATGGTCACAGGCAGCGGATGTGTCTTATATGAAGGATTCAATAAATAATTTTATTAACTGAGTCGGCTAATCATTCACGAGAGAGCGGTTCGGCCAGATACGCATGTGTAGCGGTTATACCTGCGTAGTTGGCATAATCTGTACTTCTGTGTGCTTGCGTAGTGTTGCACCGCTATTATTACTCGTATTATTGGTATGGATGCATTGCATATTGTTATTTATTTTGGATGGCCATGTTTTTTTAGTCTCTTACTTCAAATAAGACTCGTCTCTCAATCTGATGTTACAGCTCTACTCTTTTTCGTTGCTAACATGTCTACTAAATGAGGATAACGGCTGTGCAGTGGAGTTACTGTAAAAACGATTTGCATATTTCCAAAAAATATGATCACAATTTATTGTTGGGAATAAAAACATAGAGATGCTCATTACTGTGTTTCCGCTACACAGATTATTTTACAGAAGCTATATTCAATAAATTACAACACCGTTGGTTTGCGAAATAATATTGAATCATTTCATTACAGGGACATTCTGAATTTCACAAAAAAATCACATATCAAGAATTAACTCGTGTACCAGTGGAGTTAGTAGCGTAATTCACGTAAAAAATTGAAGCATTAATTAGGCGTTGTTGCATTTTGTACCAAAATAATTGATGATTTGGACGGATGGTACGACAAGTAACTAACAACAAGACATTAAGAAAGCTGTAATACAGATATGTTTATGTGTTGCCATACACTTAATACCAGCTGCAAATGTTATCAAGATTATAACAACGCATTAAACCCGATAGATAAACGACTCAAATGAATAATCAGTTTTTATTTAGGAACTCCATCGTTTTTTTCCAGGTGCGACTGTCATTCACGACATCAACATGTTTGCACCACGGAATGGTAACCAACCTGCACCTACCTACTCTTGCCAGCTCTTCTGCGTGTCTGATAGGAATTACATTGTCTTGTTTTCCATGTAGTATCAAAATATCATCTCGCTTATCTGAAAACTCCCTTGGTTCACCATTTTGTTCAGGATTTTCGGGTATTTTGGTAATGTTGGCTCTGTTATTAAACGAAAAATTCTTGTTGATCCGTTTTCCTACAAACCAAAGAAGCAAACGGTTACGGTGTAAGTACTCCCTGAGGGATAGAAACGGCGAAAACAATATTATTTTGGAAAAGAAAAACCTTTTCCCTGTTCTGCTGGCATATTCTAATAGCATTGCACATCCCAGGCTAAAACCAACCAAGCTCGGTTTGTTACCTTCCATATTTATTCTTGAAATAAGAGCATCCACACAAGCAACAAAATGATCAAGGCAATGTGTGCTAAGACGATTTTCCACCTTGATGTTCATATCGTAACATTCTTTCTTATAATCTATCACATACCACGTGATATTGAAGCAATTGGCTAGAAAGTCTAATCGAAAGCCTTGCACAAAAGAATATATTGAGGTTCCATGCGATTTAAACAGTACGATATGTTTTGTGTTTTCGGTGGTTTCTCGTGGTTGCAAAAATAAATAGTCACAATTCAATTCGCTGATTCTTCTTCGTTCATATTCACAATAAAGGTGGCGTGTCAGTTCAGATTCTACTTCAACAAAAACCACGGCGCGTATGACTCGATCAATGAATGACAATTTATTTGATACAAATAAATTTTTAAAAAATCTGTAAATGAAATTAATGAATTCTTCGCACATATTTACAATTTTCCTTGCACATTGCTTAATAACATCAAAAAAGTAGCTTGCCATTTCATAAATTCTATATCTGTTAGTATTTCTTCGTTTAATTTGCATAATTTTTATTTTCGCCTCCTTTAATCAGTAACCCCTCTCAAATGATTCATTTTGTACGAATCTTTTTGGGAATGCTTTGATGGGAAATCATTGGCCCGATACAGTGTGATATTTGAGGCGATAAATAAGTGTACACTTGGTAAAAAAGATTATTGGCCGGACATCGGAGACACATACTATGGAAATGTGTTGTTTTTACTGATTCAATATTTTTAATCAAAGTTATTTTTGTTCCAAACCATATGTAATACATCTTTTTATATATTTTACGAATGATCTCAAAGTGTGATCAAGTATAAATATTTGGGTAAGTTTTCGCTTCACAATAGTAGTTCTCTAGCTTTGTTCTGATGAACAGGCCTAGATGGTATGATTTTACTCTCAGGTGCTCCATAAAATAAGATTTTGTTTTCCTGCAACGATGTAATATAACGAATGAAAGCTCGCATCCAGAAGCATACATAAAAAGAGCAGGCTTCAATGATAAGTGCAACTTCAACCAACAAATGTGAATTACTGTCAAATCCACTACAAAACTGCTATACTTTGCACACAATATAGTACGTAGTAATACTGTTAAAAACCAATATAATGAGCAATGTGGATGCGAGTACTATGACAAAATATAGTTGAATTCGCTCTAGAACATAGCTAAAGACGAGCGATCAAACTTATTGCGCATAACTGACTTACAAAGCCTAGCTTAGTACAGGGATTTAAAGTGTAGACTCTGATACGATTTTGGTGCACAAAGTTATGATATCAGTCTGTATTTTTAGATAAACCTTAGGAAACATTGATACGTGATAGAAGAGCTGATTTTATGTCCCAGATCTAGTATTTATCACGTTCATTGGCCTATTCCAAGATTTGATTCCTTTTACAAAAAATCGTTTATTTTATTGCTTAATACATAATATTGACTAAAAAACAACATATTTCTCTAATCCGCCAGGACTGACCATAACCGTTGGATTGTGATGCAATTCGATTCAATGTTTTCTGAGATGGAGCCATTCAGATGATACATCGTACGAGTGTCCCGTCAAATAATTTGAGGATTGTATCATGTGTATATCTTCCAAACCACAGGGCATTTGATTTATTTATTTATGGATCATATCCTAAACATTATTTTTTGCTAGCAGGGCCCTTAATGAAATACGAAGAGTACGAAAAGTTGCTGAATACTTTGGGTAAAACCGATAAAATAGCACAAAATTTGAATCAGATATACAAAAAGATGGAGAGTAACACACAGAATACTCCCACAACTGTTTTACAAACGTTTGAACGGTACAGCATTCCTAAAAAGAATTTGGAATACGCAATAAAGTTCCATGAAGACTACATTAAATACTGTGAAAATGTAAATGAAAGCGTTTTAGTGATCAAAGATTATAAGAAAGCGAATGATACCGACATAAAGAAGGATTTGGAGGTAATAGAAGCGTATGAGAATATTAAGAACAGCAATAAGAACATTAAAATGTATAAGAGCATCGGCATCGTGAAGACAAAAATTGAGAGCTCTGAAACCGCGCTAGCAGGCATTTACAACAGCATTAGAAAAAGATTTTTTTTATTGGTAAAGGAGAACATGCTGATCGAGGTGGATGGTCTTAACAGGATATCTACATTTCTGATAACTTATGGAGAAAAATCGGAAATTGCTGAAAAATACATGCAGACTTATTTCAAGGAGTTTAATTTTAGGGATGCACTTGAAGATACCGATGCATTTGTTAAGCGTGTTGCCGACAGTAGCAAGTTATTCAACGATATTAGGGAAATGAACATATTTCTGTTTGATACGGCAACATACGAATTTCTTAACAAAAACATGATAAATTATTTAAGAGAAGACATGAAAACTAATATAATGAGGTTTATGGACCTGATCGAAAGGAGAAAAAATCTAAAGGATATTTTCATGATCATAGATCTCTACGATGTGGCAAAGATAAATGGTATCAGTTTACTGGGATGCATGGATTGTCTGTTACATCATCTTATCCGCTACATCGAAAATGTAAATCAAATCGATAAAAAATTTGAGGTAGAGAGCTTCGTAGTATTCACCACCAAAGTTATAAATTCTCTTAATTCCCAAGTAGCGCAGGACTACGTAGAGAAATACGGTGAAAATCTGAAGGTTAAAGAGCAAGATGAGTTAAAGGATAAGATATTACTAACTTTATACATGAAAATAAAACATTTGTCCCTGAATGAAAATGAATTAAACAAAAATGTGTACCTACTCAATAACATAAACTACATTATGAAGACCAGGAATGCAATTGGTGATAAAATGCTTTTTGATGATATTCAGATCTACAAGAAAGGTATTATTAGTTATTTGAGAGATGAAAGTGCTAATTACGGGGGCAATTGCACCGCTTTTATCGATAACACACTTAATTTCTTCACACAAACAAAGATACCAAATGAAACGCGAAATTACGTTTTGGAAAACGTAAAAAAAATATTTAAAGATCTGAATAAACGTGCACCGTACAATGGCGACTTTGAAAAGATCCTGAAAAGGCTTGATAATCTGGAACTTTCATAACACGTAAATTAAATCTATTATTTGATGTATGGATAGACTTACTAGATTTCTAACAAGTATATGATAAAATTCTTTGTTTATATTGCATTTCATGTATTCTAACAATGTTATTATAATAACACGATTTTAATGTATTGCAGCATCTTAAATTGTGCTATAATTGAGATGTATTATATTAGATTACTTAGATGTGAGTGAGACAGGATTTTTCACGATTTTGTATTCGAATTAGTAAAGATGCGAGTCGTGTTGCATAGCTCGCCACAAACAATGCTAATTGTTCTCCCATAAGCACATAGCTCAGTTGGGTCGAAAATTCAAAGTTTAAACGCGCATTCCTTTCAAAAGGAATGCGCGTTTAAACGCAAAAAAACTTACAAGTTGTTGATTTGCCACAACCCATTAAACGAGCGGCAAGAAACATAATTATGAAAAAAGGTTATACGTTCGAAATAACAAAGCATACGCTACATTTTCATGAAAATGCATCGATTTATGGTTTGTCATCGACTGACAACCATCTTCTGACGGCCGGTTCTGATTGTACAGTACGGTGCTGGCATATTGTCTTGAAACAAAAAAAAACAAGAATATTCTGTGTTATCCAGATAATAGCAGTGTGAGCTTCGTATATTGTTGCACACTGACATTGCCGAATAGTGTCAACATAATACGCTCGCACGGCAGATATGTGGCGGCCGGAACTACAATGGGAGAGGTATACATCTTCAAAGAAAAAGGATGTACATTTGAAGAATGTGCTATACGAGGTGGCGATGGCGACAGCTGCAATGAAATTGTTTTCGTTAGACGGGAAGTGGTGGTATTTGCTTTCGAAAGTGGCAGGCTAATGATGTACGAAATAATTGAGAACAACGAGCAAGGAGATAAGCAAGAGGAGGAAAAGGCAGTTGGTGAAAGTTTAGGTAAGAATGGCATTGATGGAGAAAAAATGGACAAGGATGCTCAAAATCATCACAGTTCTGATGTAAGAACACAAAATAATAGTCAAATGGTAGAAAATGGTTCTAAAACTGTTGCGAAAAAGAAGATTAAGCCCTTGAGAGTCGCAAAACTACTTTCGTATAAACTACTCAATGTTATAAAACCACATTCTCTCTCCATACAAGGTCTGGCTTACAATGCCAAGTATAACATTCTCAGCACGTTCTCTAAGGATAAAACAATGAAAATTTTTTATATCACAAACAAAATGACACTTCTGGGAAAGCTTAGCAACGCATTCGCTGATGAACAAGAAATGATTCTGTTCAGGAGATATAAATTTTCACATGACAATGAATTTCTGTATGTTGGTGGATGTATTGGCAATTATCTGCACATTTTACATTTTCCGTTCTGTGGAACGTGTCTTTTGGGCAAAATTGGCCCGTTTGAAGCACATGTGAGTGTAATTTATGAATACGGTAAGAAAGAATGCTCTGAGTTGTCTGAAAAAAGAGCCTTGGAATCTAAAAATGCGAAACAGGTTAGGGAGCGATGGAAAAAAATTATAATCGATAGTTGCACCGGGGCGGGAGAGGCAGATTTTGAACACTCGAATTTAGATCCAATAAAAGAAGAAATGTGTACTTTGATCAGCAATATAAGCGCAAGGTTGGGTTTGAGTAGTGTATTTGAAAAGGAAAATGTTCTTAATGGATTACCATTAAAAGAAGTACTTTGTGACAAGTCACAGTCAAATGATCCGGTTTTTAGTAGCGGAAAATTTAAAAATTCAAGTCGAAACGCAAAGGAGGGAGGGCACGCTTTAAACAGTGATAAAATAAATGACAAACCGTTGAAGTATGAACTGAACGTAGAAAAAAGTGGTTTGTGCTACAAAAATCGTGATGAAGCACAACAATTAGATTCTGAAGTGACAAATAATGCTATGATGGATGAAAAAAAAGATGAAAATGATATAAATGATTCATTCAATATGGACGATTATAGCTTTACAATATCTAATACAGATAATATGGTATTTTTTGCGGTGAAAAACCATTTATATTGCATGAATCGAACTGGTATCGTGTGTAAAATGGAGAATGTATGTTATAAAGGTATAACTGATATAATGGTGCATAAAAATGTGGTGTTTATTAGTAGCGTTGATGGATTGCTCAGCTCTGTTAGATTTCTAGATTAAAATTCTGGCTCACCGTGCAATTAGAACGTATGAAAATGTAAATATGTTTTGAAAAATGAGCAGATGCTCATAGAATCAGCTAATTTTTCTGGTATACTTGCATTATATCCGCTAGCGTTTAGCAAATGATGAGTGTTCAGCATCTAACGAGCCTGAGAAAAAGTTCATCGTTATTCCTAAATAAATTTTCAGGTGTTGTAGCCACCAGAGCTATGACACACGTCGTTAGCATTCTAGTGGCAGAAAATCAATAAAAGCATCTAATCCTAGAAACACAGTGAGCATATTTTGTCATCAAATTTAAATAAAGATTGTGTGTTGGAGGCACTTATTTCTTTTTTGTACTCCTATTCAATAGAGGACTACCGCAATACCCAAAATAAACTTGAAGAGAAGAATGCTACGAGTTAGTCTAGTCAAGCGATGTACATCTTTTTATACTTCACCCTCTTTTATATGTAAATACCGCCTGGTCTATAGCTATGATCTAACGTAACATTGCCAAAACTCCTTTTTCTCGCTACAAGAGTAATAATCATTAATTTATTTAGTCCGTTATCTAGTGAGCTTTCCAAGCTACGTGACCGGTGCAATATAATATATAGTTTGTTCCAAAAGAGAAAGATGTATACTACCAGGTATTATTTATTTGTTTATACAATTGTAATCAAGCACAATAATTGGTTCTTTTCATCGGAAATACATTGTAAAATGTTCAATGTGGCTGAAAATGGCATTAAAAGCTTACTGCAATGATCCGTTATTAGTGAAAGACAAGATATTATTTCCAAGCAGTGATCAACCACAACAAGACAAATGATATAAAACCGAAAATTACATGTATACACCTGAAGTTCAAAAATAAAATGGTGGTTTGAAGCTTATTGAGTTGGTTCTACAACCAGGTGTAATAAAAATGATGTGTTTCTCGGATATAAACATCACATTGTGGAGGCCCTGTAGTTCTATCTGAAGTACACGTTCAATTTAAAAGAAAAAGTTTTGATGTCTAACAGGAAATGGCTTATGAAGACCACGACTTACAGAATAATGCTGTGAAATCTTCTAAAACCTCGAAGCCTACGTTCTTCAGCTTTCAATTTGCTCGATAATAGCCTTCACTACCCATCTCCAGTTGGATACTCTTGCAATCGAGCATTTAGCGGATCAGTAAAGGTCAATTACTTAACTAGCAGGTTTGAGCCATCAGGCTTCTACAACATAAATATCTTGTTTCAAGTTTTCCGCTCTAATATTGACAACAAAGGTAGGGAGGACTGAGATAAAAGTTGATTTGACATTTTTTGTTCCATAGAACAGTGCTGCTTTAACTTAAGTCACCACAAAAACTTCTTGTTTCAAATGTAATGTCGGGTGAACCAGACTCTCTGGTACGACCTGACGAAGCATTTAGACTAAGGATCTCTGATGACTGAGTAGACAGACCAATAGATACCGTCTCAGGGGTCCAAGATTGAACTCTCCTGTGTAAGAAGAAGATTTGATCGATACATGCTTTCTAGAGAAATGGACATGATTTACAATAGCCAAAGACGAACATAGATAGTGGAATCACATGCATTCATTTTGACTCATGTAGGCGTTATGTGCGTGGTGGTAGATGAGTTTGGTTAAAGAAAATTTGGTATAGATTATATATCCTTCCCGTGTTTTGTAGATCAGAAACATAAGTTCAAAGATTAAAAGGCTCTAACTCATCAAACAGATATTAAATGGTGATGTGAATCAGGAGTACCGAGCCTTAAGTTGTTGGAGCGAGCTTGAACAATAATGAACAACTACTATCGGTACCAGCGCACTTACAGGAAGAATCATAGGTTTTTCTACAGTACCAACACAGAATTGTGCAAGAATAAGCTAATGGCTAGAATGAATTCCAAGAAGCATATCTTACACAATAGGCCTGTGCTGGCAGTATTAGACCGTGCCACTTTTAAAAATCTGCATTTCACTTTTCTTTAGCTGTTTTCTTTGGTTGTACAGCGTTTGGCCGAGCTAAGAAATCTATTAATGATAGTAAATCGCGTCTTTTTATATTTGTGGATAGTTGTTTTAACACAAACTATGCGTGTTAGTTCAAAAAACTGCTGAGAATGACAACAACCAACGATCTGGCAGTGAATAACAAATACACACCCAGAACCGATAATGAATACGTTTAATCGAATAGGTGTGTGATCAGAATGCATCATAGCACCTGTCACTAATAAAACTAGCATTCATTTCAAGCACTAGCACCTACGTTTTTTAGAACCCTTATCATCGTTTCCTGACACCTGTATTATCCACAAAATATTTTGGAAAAATAACGAACTGTTCTGTAAACCGTCAGCTACTCCCATGCATTCGTTTAACAGTTTTTGCAGAATTTTTGCAAAATATCCGTCTTATATACGATATCGTTCTCATTTTTATTTTGATACGGAGGTACCATTAAATGGTAATTATCGCCGTATTCTCTACGTAATGATTGTGGTTGTTCGGTCCATCCGAGATTTTCGGCACTTGTAGATGCTTTTTCGTCAACTGACGCACCATGTTTCGCGCTATGATGCGTATTCGATTTGATTGTGCTTTCGAATCTTTTCATCTTGCTGTACCGTTCTGTATGAGAAACGTTTTGACGCGCATCTGCTTTCACCGGATCATATGATCCTCCTACCACTTCTTGCTCTTCTCCAACATTTGCATTACACGATTCACTCCCACCTGCCATCATGTTATTTTCTCCGTATCGTACATTTTTTGATAAATCCATCATCAGAACAAGTCTTCCAACTTCCGACATGCTATCTGCCAGTGCCTTAAGTACTTGCCTTTGCACTGCCATAACTTCGCTGAAATTACTTGATATGTTCTCAGCAGCCTGTTTCATGTCTTGTGGACAACGTACATACAATTTACCAATCACTTGGTTCATCAGTTGCGTTGCAAGGTTTAATTCGCTAAAAACACATTCAATTTGCTGTGCGATAACCTTGCAATTAACATACAATTCAATAAAATTACGATCTAACAACACGTATTTCATACCAATGCATACGTAGCGGATAGTATGAAGTTTATATGGCAGTTCATGGATGTAATTCTTGCAATGTTGAACTAATCGCGCGT
>NW_007360639.1:0-43243 GCF_000192795.1 Vavraia culicis subsp. floridensis | reverse complement strand
GAATCGCAGTACGCGTACCGTACTAACATTCATGCATTTGCATGATATTAAGAAGTACATATGAATGCAATTTTCACCTCTGTCTTTATCAATCAGTGATATCGTAAGGAATTATTACAGAAACATCATTTCTGTCAAATATAAATTTTTAGCATTTACCAAAAATGTACAGGAGAGAGTACAACAAGAAGTGAAAGCAAATTTGAAAAAATACGTTTGCTGCGTACAATTTGACGTGTTACGTTTTATAAACAGAAATGGCATGGCTAGTAAAACATGAAGATAGTAACCAGGTAAAAGGTACAGTGCTTATCATCAGCTGATATAGGTGAAACGAGATTGTTCAGCTGTGGAAAGGCAATAAATCAATATTTTAATACAAAGTAAAAATAATGTAGATGGTTACCGCAACACATTTGTTGATTAATAAATCTAAGGAACTACTGTTATTATCGCGACGAAGATCGAACACACCGGTAGAAATATTAACCATGATTTTATCAATAATATACAAGAATCTTCTGCATAATACTAATAATAATAGTACAAGTCTTTATGATTCGAATCATAACAGGTTGTATTGAACTTTTATTGCACCGTTTGCTAATTCCTTCTTGGGAACGATAAATGGTGTCAGCGTATCACAACATGGCTGACAAGTGTTGAATTTGCAAGTAGTACTGTGGTTATATATCACACACAGAATAAAGAATATCAAGACAGAAACACAGCTTCAATTATTATGCTAAAGATAGGTCCGTAGATGCTGGTCCTAAAAAGTGCACTTGGTAAGAAACATCGAGATATGAACACAGACGAATAGGTGCGACTCCGACCAAAGGGGCAAAATAACTAATAATTATGGTAAAACATCTCACATTCGAGACAGATCGATGTGTCTCTTTGTAAAAAGCGCTGAGGCTGTTTTATGAGACAGGCACTCACGTGTAGAACATGCAAATTCGTTTTAAACCTTGCTATCCACTGCGCACAGGAAGAGAGCGAGGATCAGTACCGATTTTTTTATCATCAGTTCCTGATTGTAACACCTCCAATTCGTAAATGTCGATAAAGATAGGTAGGGACATAATTCAACGTATCATTGCGTTCTTTTGCAAGATGAGTGCGATTGTCGAAAATGGGTCGATCGCAGGGGAGAGAGATATCGACGATAACGAGCTGTTTGTGCACAGCGTTTTCTCCCTGTGCTTGTTGACTCTACCCGTACATCAAAATTACTGCAATTTCAAACATTCCAACTTCGCCAGCAGCTGGTAAAAAACTGGTTATTCAAAAGAACAAACATGTACAGAACGATCAGTGTTTTCAGGTTAGGGTGGTGCTTCAGATCTATGAGACAGGCTTTGTGGGTTATTTGTGCGTATTCTCATTAACCCGAATGACTGATTATCAAGAAATCTCAGATTTTCACGATTGTGAAGCAGATTGCTAAAAAAATTCTCTGATGTAAAATGCACATCAATGAGGGAAAAATATCAGAACATACAGGTTATCAACCATTTCAAATTCTGTTTATTCAACAAAGAAACATTCAAATACAATATTCTAAGGTACAGCAGGATCGGACATCAAGAGCCTAGGTCACAAAAATGTTCATTCATGTATTCACGAAATAAATCAGAACATTGGTATTGAATGAGTAAATATTCAGACAGTATGTCTCCATCAACTATTTTTAATCAGACAAAGACTTGAGTGACTCAATCATCGATCCGATTTCGTGCATCAGCGATCTCTCGTTGTCGATTGCAGGCTATCAAAACTGTGGAACGATAAACGGGTAGTGTTGATGCTACAGCACAGCAAATGTTTGGCACTGGTTGCACCAGGGTTGTAAGAGAACATTAATTCATTGAGCGTTGCTAAGTCAGAAAAATTCTTTCCACAACTTCAAGATACGATACAGCTTCTGCGCAAACTCGAAATATTTTTTCATATTTTGGTTGTGGACACGTTTATGTCAGAGTACAGTAGCACTATGGCATTTCAAGCTATTTTATTTTTATTGCTTAACACCAGACTCATTATACCAATCAGCCATATATGCAATTTCTGACACTTCTACATTGATATACCATATTAGGATTATCTCATGCAGTATGACTGGAAGGAGTGATTTAGACTGTCCTGCTCACACAAAATTAACTGCCAGGACGTGTCTTTTACACAGACTATCTACATCTGATCGCTTTGTTCAAACACCACCATCTTGTGCTGATCACAATATGCTACTTGGAAACAACATGTACAGCGACTTGATATGCACGATACATACGAATACAACAACTATCCTTTCTAATCAGCCGTTCTTTTTTTTCCGATCAATATTGGCATAATTAATTCTTTCACAGTCTTTCAATCCAGTCACAGGTCTGTGCTTACCATAATTATGATAGCTTTGGGTTCGGGTTGGTACATGTTTATCTCAACTGTAGAGGTAAAACTGTAGCTAGAGAATTCCTGAAATCTCATCATTTACCGTCCTGTGATTGTGTATCTATATTCTCTATGAACACTATCGCTGTCTGCAGTGATACATTTTATTTTTTGAGCCTGTTCACCATTATCATGCTTTGTCGTTTTGTGATCTGAAGGCCTCGAAGATTAACACAAAAATGTTGCATAGAGAAATTCGAATCATGTACTGTCGTAAATGAGAATGAATCTCGTCACTCAGCCACCAATCCTCATGTTGGTTTGCAACACTAGCACTTCCATAATTACCCCTGGACTTAGGATGTTGCTCTGCATTGTATTGTTTTCTTAGCTTTATTTAGCTCCAGCCTCATCTCTCAATATATTGGTACATCTTTTTCTTCTTTTGCTGATGACATATCAATTTGAGAGAAAACAGCAGTGCTGTAAAATTGCTACAAAATCACACAAATATTTGCATAATAAATACTAATAAAATTGATCACACTATAATACCACATTTAACATTTTTATATTGCTGTCATTTACAATTTTTCCAATTGCCTGTCAAAAAGATGCAACATTGTCATCAAAACTACTATGATTAGCGCTCATTCCCAGTCAACAACCATATGTAAATATGTTATTACGACAGAATATTTTTAATTAAATGCCGGTTTAGTAACAATTATGTCATGGCTCTACAACACGTGATACCGATTGTGAAATGGCAACAAAATATCAAGTCATGATTATTATGAGAATACTAGCACATTTTTGTAGCTATAATATTGCATAAAAATAACATAGAGAAGACGAGTACTGATTATTACAACCGGTTTGTTAAACAACTAGTAAAAAATACTTTCAAACAGTGCTTTGAATAGTTACAACGTTCGAAAGACAAATGCAGGTGACATTTTACGTAACAATAGTTGATCAACATTGATGACATTTATGTTCAATTTTTGTTCGAATTGATTTGATGATAAGAAATTTATTTGGAGTAGAAATGATGACAGGAAAAGAAATGCAGTGATACTAGCATACACAATATAACTGGTGTACATGCATTGTAATAAACATGAATATGATAATGCATTGATAATTGCATATTGTAATGTAGCTTTCAGCTTTTCGTGAGGTAGAACAACACAATCACAATATGAGTTTTCTGATCAAAAGCAAAACATGTGTTTAACAGCAATGTACTCATCACTTAACAATACTTTTATTCTTCATTATCATACTCATGCATCATTTCGAAGTTCACACAATTAACAACAGTGTGTTAACCAGGAATACTTCGTTCATGCAAACAACTAGTTTACTATTTTCTGTAATAGATTGTTGAGAAAAACAGGCCTATTTTGTGTGATCGATGCCATAAACAAGAAAAGAACACACTAAACTTATAGAGAATGTGTGCAGCATCATTGTTAATATCAAAAAAATCATAATTTAGTGCTGGCATTCTCCTCTAATCACATGACTGTTCACATGTGAGATGAACAAAAAGTACGTACCGATAAGAATGGATTAAATCACTATTTTTGCAAATTTAAAACTATAAAAGGAAAGAATTCTGTGGAACTCATGATTTTTTCTAGCAACATATTGTTGACTCGTCAATTGTTATGTACCAACACAGATAGTAAGGAAAACAGTATCAGCTCAGGATGTGTGTACCCAGACGAAGAATATATGGATAATCCGGGGTACGTGCAAGATGAGTCAGAGCAAGAATCGGATGACATGCATGCTCTCATTGCAGAATACTTCAAGATTCTAAATGACAGAATACTCCGTGAGAATGCAAAAATGGGTGTATACAAGAACTTACAAATCTTCTATCACGAGCTTCCAGAGACCGTATAATTTGTCTACGAGACTATGAGTTTTGGTTTGTATTTTTCTGTTAAGCAAGAGGACAGCACAGAGCCACCGGGAGGATTGAATGTTTCTATTGACGAGACGAGCATTGAGATGGTGAAATGTATTTTTGCAAAATACTGTATTATGTTCTTGAAACTTGTTGTTCGTAGGTTGTTGGAAGATTTATCTGATCTCAGAGATATGATACAGTAATTTGATTTCATTACCGATTTATATCTCCATAACTTGACGCATGAATATACAGATCGGATCTATGAACCGCATAGAACAGTGCAAGATTTTATAAATATTGAAAAAACTCCAAAATTACGAACACTAAAAGTGAAGCATATGTTTGTAACAGATAAGTTCTTAGAGAAAATAAGTAACACAGCACTGGAAAATCTGAGTTTTACCGAATGTACTTTTCTCATTTCAGAAGGTACTGAGAAACAGCCGAAAAAAATTAAGTTAGCATTTGGAGAATCATATAAAACAGTCTGCTTCGACATGTGCAGTATATATATTGAAGACATAAAATCACAAACCATATGTCAATCGCACTATGCAACAATTATCATTGAACTGAGTAACTGTATAAATCTACGTACTCTGACAGTAAATTCGGGTCGATATGTGAATGTTGTGCTTAGGAACAAAAAATAATCGATCCACGACAGGCATCATTGCATGGGTTAAGAAAAAAACCGCTGTTCGTGTCTTCTCGGTGTTCTAGGGTTAGATTAGAGTATTTATCAATTGAAATATTGGACGTAAGGCTCGCAGTCAAATTTTTGAAGACAATCAACAAAAAGAGACTTAAACATTTGATGTTAACTTGTTCCACTTGTGAACATTATTTTGATGCTGTTGACATTCTTGGTATAGACTTTGTTGCCCTTGAAGTTTTAGTGATTGATGCTAGCGATTGTGAATTTGAGCTGAAGAATAATCGCATCAGTATAGTAAATATGAAAATGTTAAAATTACTGAAAATTAAGTGTTGGCGTGCAAATAGAGCACTCATTCAAATGAAAAATGAACAGCAAGCGTTAAAACATCTGGAAACGGAGCTATACAATGGTATATTTGTTAGTCATAAACTTTTGTTGCAACAATGTGGTTTAGAAAATTCATTGAAGGATCTCTTCATCAGTTCTTATCTGCCTCTGCCACTTAAGGAACTGGTAACGCTGATAAATCGTTATAAGCAAGTAGATGCTTTTTTGTTGGTCAATTGCATGCACACATCAACCATTATTGTGGCTGTGAATATAACTATTGTCTTTACTTACATCAAGTTCGCTGTGCTAGTAGATAATGGCTAATTAACTGTTTGTTCTTTTTTCACATAACAAAGACAGCCAAAAGCTGATTAAACAGCTCGAAAAAATGTAAAATTTTTTTCACATCTTTGCATGGATAAGGAGTCAAAAATTGTCATAAAATTTATTCTTTCCAAGATGTTCTCAGCTATTTCTTACAAACAACATTTAAAGAACACGAGTACAGAGCTAAAATTGATTCATTAACGCACATTGAAAGATCTAAAATAAGTGAGAAACAATAATACGAGATGTCAAGGGAAAAACATATTATTTAATGAGTGACCAATCTTTCTTCCGTTCATAAACCTAAATAGCGCAGCTAGTTTATGATACTAACATTCTCTAAACGTGTTTCTTGTAAGCTGTCACTCATAAAACATTCACAAAATTTTTTGCATACTTATGTTATATCAACCCTGGCACATACCTCAAGAGCTACTACCATCCCTGCAACTGTCACATCATCTATATGGCAAGTTTCTTTTCTGACTTTGTCTCAACACAAAACAAACCTACCAAAATCACAGTTGGCTAAATTGATAAGTATGGCGGTGCGCAAGACGGTGTTAATCATATGTTTATACGATATGCTCTATTTATACGTGTAAGCATACCAATAAAACTACACTTTAGATATCAATAAGTGTTGTTGAATGGAAGATAAGATTTTATACTCCCATATTTAGACTGTTTTCTTACTCTGCATAATTCTGGTGGTGAATGAAAATTGTAGAGGAGAATACTATTGTACATAACATGCGGTGGAGCATGTAAACATTGAAATAAATTCATTTTATTGCTGTTCTGTTTTTATTGTTGCTGATTGACTTGTCTTAGACCGTTGTTTTTCGTTCTCATTTTTTATACTTTTTCTAAAATTTAGGGAATGTGAAACGCATTTGACAGTCGTTTCTGATGGATGCACGACAGTAACATTGTTTACTCACATACCAGACACGACAATCAAATAACATCTAGGTATGGCGTAACGTGTAAACATTCTCTGTGAACGCACTCCATATAAACATGTGGAGAGCAACCAAGCAATAGACAATACTTCCGTTTGCAACGTTTCAACAGAAACATCAGAACTTATATGGACCGTGATAGTATCGCCATGTCTCATGTAGGGCAATCGATACACGTGGAACGCAAGGAATTATTCCATAATTTCCTAGTTAAATTTATTGAACGTATTTCCACACATGGATGCATAGCGTTGTGTGGTTCCGGTTCGTTTTGACTGTTGGTACGAATTTGTTCGACCTTGGCAGAACGGATTGACAATAGATGCGCGTTCATAAAAATATTCTATGTTTACGTGAAACAGATTGGGTACATTGCTAATTTTGTGAAGAATGAAAATGCCGCTCTAGCGGTCTTTCCGTGTGGCATCTTTTCATCTTGTGATGCAGTACGATGCCATATGCTAGCAATTTCTCGCCAATTTACACTAAACGGCAATAAAAATCTTTTCATCGTGTCTCTATAGCTAACAGTGGTATTTTCTTTCCTTTTCTTTTGACACATTTTCCAAGTACGATAGGTGAACGATCGACATGACAGACATCGTATCTGCGATGTTATTGGGTGAATAAAATAGCTATGTAATCATACATCAACTCTGTGACACGTAATTAATATGACATGTCTACAACTCAGCGGCCCTATGGCTCCCATTTCTTAGAATAGTTATTGTGTATAAGAGCTACATCATCAATTCATTTTCTCATGCACATAGGATATAGATGCAAAGTACCGCTGCAAGTAAACTAGAAATGCAGTTGAACAATTTTTAGTTTTTGTCACAGATCAAAAGACTCGTCAAGTACAGATAATTATTGATTTGATACCATTTTTAAAATACGAATTATGACATTTCCATAAAGGTTCATATACCATTTTATACAGAAATAATGATGACATGAACGTATAAATAAAGAATTTTGTCGACACATAACCATGTTTTCATGTCTTGTTATGTTTTTGTACTGTTCAGCTGAAGAGGTGTACTTAGGATTTACCGACACCGAAAAGAGCTTAACTGATATTCTCAAGTTTCCTTCGTCGTGCGAGGGTAGGTTCAGTGATTTTTACGATACAATCAAGGATGTTGATGAGAAGACGTTAGAAATAATTCGTGACTATAAGATAGAAAAGATCACGAGAAAAGAGGCTGAAGAGCGTTTTCTAAAGGTCAATGGACCATGTGATCAGCAGGAGCACAAGGATGGTCATGTGGCAACGAAGAAGAAAAAGGATGAGTCAGGAGAGGAGAGCGAGGACGTATTTATGATTACATTGTTTGTTCAAAAATCGTTGTATCTAAAGGTGGTCAGCATCTCCATATTTAATGAATTGCCACCGTTTACTACTACCGAGATGCACCATATGGTGAAATATTTATATTTTTTTCTCGACAACAAACGACAGATGCAATATGCAGTGCTATTTTGTATCGGAAACAACGCCATGTCGTATGAAGAGCTACTGGAAATGGATGATAAGGAAGAAAGTCCTAGCGCGAAGGGTTTATCGTCGCTTCATATGCTTTTGCTCGAAGCAAGAGATAATTTCATGTACATCTACAGGGATGGGCATGGTTGTACAGCACAATCGTTGCCTTCCGCAAATCATGGCGAGTTTGATAGCAGGATTCCCCTTGTAATCGATCGTGATCACCCATGCTTGGGAGCATGCGTCGAGGGCATTTTCTTAGACATCGATTTTCTGCTTAAGAACAGGAAGGACATTACGCAACAATATTCTACTTGGAGGAGAGCGTAAACAGGCTTACCTTGGAACTGGACATAAATGGGCTGACAAGTGAGTACCTTGAAAAGTATAAGGATAAGTTTGAAGAAATAATGATGGAAGGTATCTGTAACACATTTTTCGGAAGAGGCAAGTACAGAAAGGTGATTTTTAAATCTAGAAAATCTATGGAATGCCGTTGATTACACGATGATTCCAGCTGATTCTTATGTCATCAGACTTGCAAACATTTATATAAATTTATTTCTGCAAAAATTACCGACAAATGTCAGCGAGCTGTGTGTTTCAAAATCAGCGATTGATTGTCTAGCAGTTGGGGGTGATATTGAGACGATATCACTTAGTAAAGTGAAAATAGAATCTAGGATATACTTTATGGAACAGAATAATGTCAAGCATGTTATCTTGGATGAAGTTGAAGGATTCCTGGATTTGCAAAATGCATCGCAGCTCGAATCGGTACAACTACTTGGAAGGAACAGATATCTACGATTAGGCGGTATAAATAAGTGTAGGAATATAAAGTGTTTGAAACTGAGTTGGAATCTTGACGAAAATGTTTTGGGTCGGATAAAATTAGCAGAATTTGAAAACTTGGAGGTGTTTTCTATTGCAAATTCGGTTGAACGTCGGATTAAATCCGAAGTGACCATGCCCAATTACTTTATGAGACAGCCATCTGGCTTGTTTCCAGACTTTGAACAGGCTTATGGCGGTACTTTGGTAAAGTACGATGACTATGTGCTGAGAAACAAATGGTACACAATACTGAGCACTATGTCGTGCCAGGTGACTATGAAGGATCTAAATATCTCATACGCAAATTTCTATAACCAACCACGTTATGAGATCTTAGCACAATTCTCTAATCTTGAGGCACTAACAGTTCAATTTACAAAAATCGACAAACTGTTTTTTAGCAAACTACCGCTGTCACTGACATATCTTGATATTTCTTTCACATCATATGCGATTTATGGCCTTCGTATGAAGTATTTGCTTAAATTGGATACGTTGATCATGTATTTGCCGTCTAATTCTGGCACTGAACAAGAGAAGAAATACTATTTTGACGTGTTCCAATATATTGACAGAAATAGATTGACATACTTGGATATCGGCAACGCAGATTTTAATTATCTTGCTGGTTATAACATATTTCATAACCTTAAAACTTTGATAATACGCGACTCGGTGTTATGTACTTCTTTTTTTGATAAGTTTGTGTCGCACATTGAGGTTCTATGGTGTGATAAATACGTTAAGCTTGAACAAAGTGATATTCTGTCAATTGCCAAGCTGAAGCATTTAACAACGTTCATCACTGATTTTGAAAGTAAAGAGAACGAACAGCAAATCGGAAATTTGGTAAAGCAACCCGGTTATTTTACAAGGTTGATTCGTATAGGAAGAGATGCCAAAACCATGTTGCGCTACATGCCAAAATATCAAGACCACGGTCATTTACCGTTCACGCCAACGGCGATGAACTCGTTTTGAAGGATGCCAGCAGAACTATAAACAGTGTATCGTCCGCAATACAAATTTATATAACTCGCTCTAATCTCCTCATATAAGGAATAATAAAAACACGATGAATCTTCTCACTGACAACACTGCAAGCAGTCTCACATATTTTCTAACCGTATACATACAGCCCAGCACTACCTACCATTAAATATCGATACCCCCTTTTTAGCCACAAATCACATCTTTTCATGATCATTCTGTCCGTATAACTCATCCAATATTAAATTTTCATTTGTGCATGTTTCTATGCGTTCATTAAAGTACTTCTCCAATCCTTGCACCTTTTCAATCACGCCCTTGTCGTGTTTGTTTTCAAGCTTATTTTTTATTGTTTCGAGTGTGTAGTGCACATATAGAGATGTTGCTTCATATATAAGCGCTTCCTCTAGGTTTGCAGGCCTTTTCCTGTTTGCAAGCTCGGTTTTTAACCTGTCCAGCAGTTCGTAAATTTCTTCGTTCATCTACGGAGGAGGGCGTGAAAATGAACAAATATTTGCAAACATGCCAAATTGTATTTTACTGTGGTTTCAGGTCAAATACATCGAATTTTTTATTTTTTTAGGACAAAAGTGAAGTATTATCCCATATCATGGATGTGCGCCCATGTATCATTGGTTGAATTTGGCATTGATCCAGCATGCTACCCCGCGTATATCTTACCAGCAAGAATTTATGTTGTGAATAATTTGTACAAATTTAATACTTGTTGTGCACTCTGTCACATGCAGCCATTACGTTTTTTTATGTAAACGCAATTAAAAATTGTTCATAACGACAGATTCGCTTGATAAAAAGTGTTTAAAACTTTTCTTGCACCCGTTCGTCTATAAAGGGATGAGAGGATGTGAAAGAGTGTACCTTCATTATTGTATGACTTGTACTAAAGCTTGTATTAAATGAACCCTGGTACCTGGTGAGTTGATAAAGCGTGGTATTGTCCTTATCTTTGACATTATACCAATTTTATATTGATTAAAACAAAACCGCAGTCTTCTTTTTATACCATGTATTATTTTTCAAAACATATGGTGGTAATTATACATGCATAATTACAAAAATTAAGTCATCTTGGTACAACAATTGTCATTACAACCCTATTTCTCTCGCTCATTGGTCAGGACATCCTCACACAGTTTTTACCCTGAAATATGGCACCATCAAAATGATAAAAGTAAGAGCCCGTCACCAAAGCACGAATCACAATGCATTTTGTATGTTAATGTACGAATTGGTGCTTATTTGCTTGTGTTAACACCCTCGCTAAAACACTGTAAGAATTGTTTTGACTGTCAATGCGGGTTCCTCATTTGAGATGCGATATTCTTTGCTATTTCATATTAATACTTGTATTTTACTATTTTACAACTATGCATCACATAATTGTAAAATATTTTATACAATCGTTCTATATCACTATTTTTTATGCAACGCAAAACCACAAAGCTTTTAATTTAACACAGTGCTTGATCAGATAAATCAAACAAAGCTGCAATTTGACTCCCTTCGCATGCTAGTATAACATAAAATATTCTGTGTACGCATCATTCACTGTCTTCATCTCTGCACGCAGACATTAAGTATCACAGCTCCCATATCATAACGCACGCCTACATATTCTGCTGTATATGCCAATTTTTCTCTTTCTGCACATTAACATCACATGTTCTTCCTTCACATCAATCCGTGTGTTTTGTCTGTATTAAATCGATTTGTTCATTTTTTTATTTTTTGTCACTTTTCTAGAATCTCTAAAAATATAAATAAAAAAAATTTATGCGCCCTCATGTCTTCGCAAAATACAAGCAAAGAAACAAGCAAAGCAATTGGTATCGATCTTGGTACGACGTACAGCTGTGTGTGTGCGTACAGGAACGGTGAACTAGAGGTAATATCAAACGAGGAGGGAGCAAGGATCACTCCATCTATTGTGGCATTTGATGATGAAGGAAATATTGTCATAGGAACTGCCGCCGAGCACAGGCTTACTTCCAACCCGGACAAGGTTGTGTACGATGTGAAGAGGCTGATTGGGCGAGGATATGACTCGCCGGTTTTGGAATCGAGTATCAAGAAGTGGCCATTCCGTGTAGTGCGCTGGGACAACGATAGAAACAGCACAACTGATAGGCCGGCAAAGAGTGATGCTGTGGACAACATTAGAATAGAAATAATGAAGGGTGGCAAGGTTATGCATTACGATCCTATGGAAATATCGGGGTATGTGCTCGGTTTCTTGAAAAGGGCTGCCGAGGCGGTACTCAATTCAGGTGTGACCACCGCGGTCATCACGGTACCTGCGCATTTCAATGACAATCAGAAGGAGAAGACGAAGATGGCAGCTGAGATTGCAGGGTTCAAGAATGTGCGTCTGCTCAACGAGCCTACTGCTGCAGCGCTTTCATATGCGTATGACAAGATGAGAAGGAAGGAGGCCAATAAAGAAGAAACCGTGTTAGTATTTGATTTAGGTGGTGGTACGTTCGATGTGAGCATTCTCAAATTTGAACCGCCGTCTGAGAGCGGAGCGATTGCCGAGGTGCTCAACACCGAGGGTGACACGTTCCTTGGAGGTGTTGACTTCGATAACGTGCTGTTTGAGCACTGCCTGGCATTGTTCTTGAAGCAGAATCCAAGCGTTAAGAAGGAGGAGATCAAGGACAGAGCGAAGAGGAGATTGAGGATGGCATGCGAAAAGGCGAAGAGGAACCTGTCAGCAATGAATTCCACAACGATTGAGATTGAGTGTCTGCACAGCGATCTGGGACTTTGCACTTCCATCACACGTGCACTCTTCAACAGTCTGTGTATGAAGTATTTCAGACGGTGCATGGACCGCGTGAAGGGGTGTCTGCTCGGTCTGGCGAAGGTCAAGCCTGATTACACTTCTGAGGGCTTCTTGACAGCTGCGTCTGCTGCCAATACCTCAGCGATTAATGATGCAATTGCGCAGGTTGATCGTGTGATTGTGGTTGGCGGTAGCAGCAGAATCGTGAAGATCAGAGAAATGCTTGCAGAAATATTTGGTGAGCACAAACTTGATTTTAGCGTTCATCCAGATGAGGCAATTGCACGTGGTGCGGCGTACCAGGCTGCACTCATATCGGGTGGTACATCTCTTGATGTAGAGTGCCCGCTACTTCTGTTGGACACGGTTCCGCTTAACATCTCGATTGAGACTCTTGGTGGAGTTGCGACCAACATTATCAAGAAGAATACGGTGATACCAACTGCCAAGACTGAGGTGTTCAGTACGGCTTCGGATAATCAGACAAGCGTGACAATCAATATTTACGAAGGACTTGGCGAGATGGTCGAGCACAACAACCTTATTGGCAGTTTCAATCTGTGTGGTATCACGCCTGCACGGCGCGGTATGCCACAGATTGAAGTAACGTGTGATGTGGACAACAACGGAATATTGGTGGTTACCGCACGTGAAAAGGGCAGTAACAAGAGTGAGAAGCTGACGGTGAGCAATTCGAATAGGAAGACCACACCTGAGCAGCTTGAAGAGATGCACAAGAAGCACAAAGAGTTTGAGGAGGCGGATCGCAAGAAGAAAGAGAATGTAAGTGCCAAGATTGAGTATGAGGCTATGTTGTACCAACTGAATGAGAAGGTGGCAGAGGTGCCTGATCAGAACGTGAAGAGCAGTCTTGAGACATCGTTGAAGCAGCATCAAGAGTGGCTTGATGCGCATCCTAATGCTGACAAGGACGAGTATGTGACCAAGAAGGATGAATTGATGGGTCTTTTGCAGCAGGTTGCCGGTAGTGCACAAGGTGCTGCTCCTGGTGGTTTTGATGCCAGCAATTTTGGTGGTGCGCCACCACATAGTACGACTGAGCCTAAGGTTGATGAGGTTGATTAAAGTACTTTTAGTTATTAAGGGCATGTTTTGCTTGAATTATCGGTTGATATGAGCCATTTGGTAGTGTTTTATTTTTTGGTGTGCCGAGCCGGTGTTTGGGCAGGATTGTTTGTTTTGGTATTTTACGCCTTGGTGTGTAGGGCTGCGATAAATAAGTTTTGGGCCTAGTTTGCTATGATGTATGTGCCAGGGCTGTGATTGCTCAGTGTGAGCCAAATGCTGCGGTCATCTCGTATTTAACATGGAGGATGCCGGAGAGGCATTGCAAAGTCACTTCGGTGTGCCAGACACTGATAGGGAGAGTAAGTCTGGTATGCTTCGGCATCGCACACTGACCTGCTCATCCACATGCTATCAACGATATTTTGCAACGATGTACTTTTGCCCCTGGGATGTCGTGCAAGTCATGGCTTGCATGTTAAGCTCACTGTTACGATTGCAGCATACCTTTCTGCTGTGGTAGAAGTGATGCGAAAGTGTTGTGCGAGCAAACGCATTAATTTACTCAAGGACCTGAGCCCAGTTCCAGTAAATCTGATAGGCATGTTGAATGACATGGCATGAGAAGATAAGTAAACTACTTCTAGCAAACAAGTCCTGATTATCATTTACTTTATCTAAAATCTCGCTGCCGCCGCCATAGCTGCGCTTCTTGCTGCGGCCCGATCCGCCACTGCTTCTTCAGCCGGTGTAAGAGCCAATCCTGCTCCTAAAAAAGGATAACCTACGCCAGTAACATTGCCCAAACCCATATCATCACCCAGTAACGCACCATAAGCGCCTAGCAATAGTGTAAAGAATGTTATTATCGCTTGAAACATGATTAGTACACGGAAATGATACGTATTTATATTTTACATGGGAAAAGTTCTGATGAATGATCGGTTTCCGAATGTTAAACTGCAAAGATAGCTAAAGCTTTGCGTTTTGCACTATGAAACACGTATCATACCGTTGTATTAACTTTGTAAAACACAAACGTATTACATTACCTTATGTTGTGCCACAGGCACACCATACTCTCATAACCGTTTCATCAGTGATGCGGTAGGATCAAGAACAAAACCTCATTAAACATAATCGCATCGTGCAAGCAAACACCAATCCATCCACTTTTTAGCGTGTGCATCACCTACAGCGCCCTAGTAGTAGAATATTTCAATATTGCCGCGTCTTGGCGGCCAAAACGCACATAACAAGAGTACGGGGGCTTCAATCCTTTTTGAGAGAATAAATTGCTTGTTTGCTGGTCAATCCTCAGCTGATGATCGTATATTCGCAGTATGAAGTGATAATTGAACAAATTTTGGAAACATCCTTGAACAGCATGTTTTCATCTACATGACTCTTAGGCAGGGATGTGCGACTGGTACTTTGTTTACCGTAAATCGCTTTTGCCGTGCCCTGCTGTTGTTATTATCAGACATTGTACGTGCTGCAGAATTACTTGTAATAACGTAAATCGGTGCTCATTCTTTTGTAAAGGCCATGAAAGAGGAATTTTCTTCTTTTAAATTGCACATTTATCTTTTTTTTCGTTCTTTTTCGTAAATGATTGATGTTAGTGAGAGAATACAAAGGCTGCATTATTCCCATCAAAGATGGCGGTCAATCGTGTACAAGTTAAGCATTTTTAGAATGCTAGTCTAATTTATACAAAAATAAATTATTTACTCTTTATTTTCTTCTATCTTCCCATTTCGCTCTCTCAAAGGACAGGAATAAAAAATAATGTGACAGTGATACAGGATCAGATCAATTACCGGATTATCAGCATCATTTCTGGTTCTTCCTCAGAACGTGCACCGTGTTACATTTGTGATTATGATACGTTACTGTCACGTCTAAGATTCAAGCCTGGCCAAAAAACACTTCAATGCTCGGTACCTTTGCATCTCAGCATCTAATATTCGTGTTAACCGTGCCACATACTTACCGGTCGTGGAAGTCATTTTCTTGGAAATGATTTTGTGGCGCGATATGGCATTTATGTGTCTGAGTATGCATGTTTAGTACGGGTGATGGACCGAATACAAAACGAATTGTAGTGAATCTTGGTGTGCAATGTTCAAACTTTGAGGTGTTAGTACCGGTGTTACGTGCAGAATCACTTGATAGATAATTTTACGGCCTTGGGCACAGTTCAAATTTTGTGTGGTGTTACGGTTTGACATTCTGTCAATGATTGGGATACTTTGTTTTCATCTTTCCTGAAACAGGCAGTAAATCGATTCGGGTGTATTTTTTGATGCGAGGTTTCCTCACAAAACAGGTAATGAATCTGTGCGGGTGTGTTTTTCGATAATCGGTACTTTACAGGTCTGTGCACCGTATCGATGCTAATTTGTCATTGTAGGACGTTGTAGCAGGCGAATTGTTTATTCGTTACCGAAGTATGGAGTATTTCGAGTGGTTGCAGACCAAAGCTACGGACCAATGCACACATAACAAGCAGCTAATCACCAACATAAAAACGGTTTTTTAATTCATCGTGGGTCGTACGGTCGTTACATTTTAAAACCGCACCGGTCACATCGTCAAAAAAAAATATAAAAGAAAAAACCGACCAGGCCTATTAATGACACACAAAAAGATAAGTTCACAGGTAATACGCGATGAATCGAGTGATACGTCAGAAAAAGATGTGATGAGCGTGTCACAACGCGTACGTGACGATGATTCAAGTACGGAGTCAGCGGTGAGCATATCGCTGAATAGCGAGGAACAAAACCGTAAAGAGCCGGAGAAAGACATTGAAGTACGCCGCATACCGCCTGAAAAGGACTTGCGATCGTGTCGGCTGGTGGCAAACGCGAACAGGCCGCACGAGTCGCCGCCCATAATATGTGCAGATGTGCAGCGCAATTCGATGTGGGAGGCTGTTTACGTGCCTGTTGACTGTGAAGAAGCGAACAATGCAAAAAAGTCACCACCAATTCTGCAGAAGAAGCCGAAGAGGATCGGCACTACGGTACTTGAAAAGATTAGTGTTGTGCCGCAGATCGTGCCGGCAAAGGACACAATCTGCAACATATGTTTCGAGAAGATTACTGGCAAGATCTACAATCTCAAATGCAAGCATGTTTTCCATATGGATTGCATTTTTAGGTGGATCTATACGTGCAATTTGTGCCCGCTGTGCAAGTGTCCCATCCTTCTGGGCATTTATAACGGACGTAAATAAAAGCATTTGTTTAGAAATTGCTCTTTGGGTGAGATGCGTTTGTAACGGCTCGATACGTTGTATAGCACAGCGGTGAAACGTTGTAGGATACGTTAACATGATACGGTCTCTTAGGCACGCTTTAGTTGTTTTACTGTGCGTGTTACACGCTCTACATGGCACCTTGTTGCCGAACAGGAAGGGTACGGACTCTTTCTGCCTGCATAGCGCGATAGATAACCAGCTCAAATTACCAATACTGAGTAAAACACTCAGGCATTTCATAAAAGAAAGAAAATTGGGCAAGAATGGCTGTAAACGTTGAGATACGCCATGAAAACAGTTTTATTGGTGATAGAGAAAAATATTATATCGTATATGTGATGTAGAGAATACTACAGTGATAAACATTAGAATCAAGTTTTTGATATTCCTGCGATCAGTACAAGTAATGCAATATCATGATCTGTTTCATATACCACAAGGAATAAAGAACTGCAACCTGGTATTGTACAGCACCGTACATGTTGTAGAAGATCAATTATATGCTACCAATGGTTTGTGCGTCCAGTTCTTGGTGATTGTTGCACTAGCAAATCCTAAACATGATAATTTACTGCGGTGTAAGCTTCATTTATTCAGCACAGCTCGGTTTATTCACAGTTCTATCATATCAAGTACTTAGAGAATGCCGTGCTCTCGCAAAAATCGTTACAATACGGCAAGGACCGATTAGTACAAACATTTATTTCCAGTACTAAACATATTTGCCAAAAATAAGGTGCTAATAATTGAAACAGCACCGTAAAACAGTGCTATTGCGTCTCTTTATTCCGAAAAGCGGTAAAACGTCTTTTACCACAAATAGAATGTAAGACGAATCAATCGAAGACCGATTTGGAATAGGTTGGTCTTCTAACACAGCACACTAAGTTTGTTCACATTTTGAACTGATGCTCGGTTAAAAATTGTTTTAGACAGTTCCTTAGAGTTACGCCAAAAAATCTCGTTATTAAATATAACGGTGCTCATGTATCCGAATGAAGGGAGTTTAACTTGAAACTGGATGAGAAATATCGAAGAATGCCCGTTTATATTGCGAATTAGCATTTACCACATTTATATCCGTAAGCCTGTAAAAAGACAGTAATAAAAGAAATTAAGAATAATATATCGTTCAGATGGTCCATTTAGTGTGGCTAAAATGAGCGTATAGCCTTGCTCACCAAGATATTTAGGATATATTGCTTTACTAGCGCATTAGCAGCTATCTTTTCTGATACTTTACGCATATACTGAGTTTTGCATAGTATCTTGTACACTCACCGTGTCGTATTCGGTCATGAATCTGAAATAAATTCATTTAAAACGTCATTTTCGGTGGTGTTTATCATCACGATTAGTATTTTAGTTCAAAATGCCGCACATCAAACATAAATTATGGCAAAATGCGGTAAAGACCAAGTAATCCACCGTTATTAAAATGTTTTTCGCAACAAAAATGTGATCAATCCATATGTAATAGAGCGCCCGTGTACGTCACGATTTATAGTTCTGAATAGCGATCGGTAGTGCTATTACGGTAAAAAACAGCTCGTAGTTCAATAAAAAGAGTGAAAATGAGTGTTTGTGCGTAGGTATTGGTGTTGGGAATAGATCTTAAGAAGTATTATTTGTATCGTTTGAATGTCACTGCGCTACGCACCAAATATGAGATGATACAGATGTCATACAAAGACGTAGTCATGCTTGAACTTGAATTGATGAGCAATTGATCGAACATGGAGTGTTTTGCTGGGTTTAGCCTTGTTTTCCATGTTTTATTTTCGATAAATTATTTTTTGTTTGTTGTCGTTCGAGGAGTGATACGGTGAGCAGTGCAATTGCGTTGATACGTTGCTCTGAGCAAGAGCATAGCAATGAGCAGCGTTTGTAATAAAACACAGTTTCTTCCATAATAAGTAAAATGAGTCACAATTACGTTTCTAATTGTGTTTAATTGTTACGGTCTGCACCATAATGAGATGAGAAACGTGATTGTACAGCTGATTTAATGAAATAAACGCTCAATACGGTTCATTTTCTCTATTCTTCATCAGATCATGATCGCATATTGGTTCGATTGGTGAGCATTTAAATTGCATATTGGCTCGTGAGCGGGAAGTGACCAACAGAAGATGCCCGCCTGTTATCTCCATCGCTTCTTTTACCACAAATACGGTGACACTCCTTGATCTGTTTGATAACCAATTTGATTGATTTAAAAGTATTTAAAAAGCTGGGCTTGCCCCTAAATGGAGAAGCGTAGCATCGATGTGGATCAATCCGCTTTGTTCGAGACATCTGGCTCGGAGTACACCGTGGGAACGGTCAACACACACTTCATACCTATGAACAAACACAACTTGGACAAGTACAAGCAGCTGATCACGCCGTTAGGTGGCGAAACGGTTATTGTGTGTGATATTGACAACACGCTGTACCACCCGTCTGCCGGTGTGGAGGAGCTCATAGATGGAAAACTGGTTGATTATTTGGCGACTGTTACGGCGAGCAGGGAGGTTGCGTTGGCACACAAAAACAGATATGACGAGGAGTACGGCCTTACGGTGTACGGTGCACTCGCAGAATTGGATGTTGAGCTTGATTTTTACAATAAGTACATTTCAAGCACTATAAAATACACAGACTATCTCCAACGCGATCTGGTGCTGAAGAGCATGCTTGACCGTCTCAATTGCAGGAAGATATGCCTTACGAACGGTGATGTATCACAGGCAAGGGGCATACTTGCAGCACTCGGGCTCACGGAGTGCTTCGAAGCTGTTGTCACGGTTGATTCGGCTGTTCCGTTCTTCATACACAAACCTACGGAGGAGAGTTATCAGTTTGTGGACGAGCTGTTCGGGATCGAAAATCCGAAGAGTGTGCTGTTCTTTGACGATAACATCAAGAACATTGAACAGGCCCTTGTACATGGATGGTCTGCACATCACGTGCAGGGCGACAGCCACATAAGCGATATTATAGGCAAAGCGGTTGAGATGCTGTACGTCCAGACGGAGGATCTTCTGCAGGATAAGGACAAGGTTGGAGTCAAAGAGAATTAAATAAAATTGAGTGGCGATACGATAAATGATATAAAAATTTTATTCACATATCTAGCGTGTTGTATAAATTTGAGGGGTCTACGCTTCTTCTATACCACTGGTCCCCTCGGCCAATCATGTATCCTATATTGCATACCATGCACCATACGGCAATTTGCTTCATGCATATTTCATAATAACCACGTATTTTTTTCGTACTAAACCACGTACCATCACTTTTTAACATTTAACACATTCCACCTCATCCCACAGTCAAAACGGGCTGGTATAGTCGCCCAACACATTCATCATGTCCACTATAGGCCTACCGACCCGTTTTCATGGCAACTGCCGCACTTCTGTGCCAAGAGCAGTGTAAAAAATACTTGCGCGCTTGTATACTCCACCGTATATGCAGGCCTACTCTCTCCTGCTCTATTTAGCGCCATCGTAATCGTCAACCATGTTTGCATCTCATTTACCAACGGATATGTTGAAAGACATCCGGAACGATGCAAATTTATGTTGCTGTGCTTGTTTGATCACCATCAAGGTGTCTGATAAAAATAATGGACTATTTTAAGCCGTAACAAGGCTTTTTGTCCGATAATCGCTGAAATCAGCGGTCCCACCCACCCCTACCTAAAATTGATAAAATATTTGAACTAAGCACTGCACTGCCAGTTTGTTATGCAATGATGATTGGCAGAACGAATATTTGTATTGCTCATTGGTATGTTGAGATTTTTCTGTAGCAATACTAATATAAGCTGTTAAGTATGTTTGTGGTTAGTTTGGCGTATTTTTTGCGCTTAAATATCTTGAACTGCTGCATTGGGCCCTTGAGGAGAAAGAAAGCCTTTTTTGCCAAGTAAATTACGCATTCCATGCACTTTTTCATGAAAATTTCATGTTCTTCTTTTTGATATAAGTCGGCTGATTTGGTATCATTCGTGTTGAAGGGGTACTGCCCGAGCGCACAAAGCTTTTTAATGTTCATTTGATGTATTTGGGGCGAATGGCAAATTTTTCGCTCAATTCCTGTCAAACCATCCCGTTCAATTCTCTACTCCATAAATATTTTGACAGAAAAAAAGTGCAAATCCATTAATCACGTCGTTCTAAAATGCTATGCTCATTGATAACTCTGTATTTCTGTTCATTCTCCCCATCATAAACTAAGTAGACTGTTCAAGATGTGCTTGTTGCTTATTTTTCACAAACTCACCGATCATTTTCCCTATCTACACATCTCAAATCTATTAATTTAACATCCTCCCTATATCCTCAAAATTCGTCTATAAACAAGTTTTTAAAATGTCCTGTAAAGCGTGTCTCTATTTACAACACTACAAATGGTGATATCTTGCCAATGAACAACGCTAAGACCCGTTCCTCTTCATTGTTATCGTTTTCTAATCTTACTGAGGTATAAACCAGAACAATGATCTGTGCTCCACCATACCATAAATCTACTGTTTTATAAGTTGTTTGCGCTGTTTATCTCTTCAATATCGCAATCAGAGCCTACGTGTTTCTTCGGGTATACTTCAGGCTCTTTGCACAGCTCGCTGTGTCAAAAAAGTACTTTCTTCCTTCAACTCAGATCTAAGGAGCATTTCAGAGAGCAATCATAGGAAACACGCTTCTCAATCTAAACAATAAATGAACTGTTTTAAACAGTAACGATGATGGTACGTAGCGGGTATTTTTGGTGTAAATCACGTATTGATTTGGAACATACCATCCATTCACGCTTTTCCATTTTTATCGCAAGTAAGTAAGGATTCTACCAAAAAGCGTAGTATTCCTTTGGTATCACTTCATTTTCATTGCATTATATTCTCTTCATCCCCATAAAGTACTTACGCTTGTCCTTCTCCAATTCCTTTGCTATGTACTCAACATATTCCGACTGGTAATAATTGCAATACGTGCCACTAAAAAACAGGAAGCAATACCTCAAATTCTTCTCTTTCCTCGTTATACAACAAATTAAATACATGAACCGTTTCCTCTGCTTGTTCATGAGCAGTGCCTCCTTCCTACAGTAGAAATCGTTTTTTATATACTTTTCAGGTGATACAAACTGAGTAACAAAAAGTGTGGCCATAGGCATGCTGCAAGCACAAAACAAGGATGTCTGAAAGAGATATTCTCTTGTGTACTGTGTGGCAACGGGCGTAAGCTGCTTTCTTAATGAAAAGTCGTGAAACAGCGATTCATAGTTGTTTCGGTCGTGATCGAAACGGAAACAAATGCGTAAAATATTGTTGAGATACTCAAGCACGCCTCTCATATACGTTATTTCGTGTGTGTTCGGGCGTAAGAACACGGCAGATACAAACTCTTTGATCACGTGGTCCAGGGCCTTGTAGAAATCGAGCAGCTTGTCCACTATTTTTTCGGTAGTACTGGTGCGCTTCATGTTTTCGCGCTCGTTCTTGTCAGGATCGTACAGTATGTTGTACATTTTCAATTTCTTGTGGACTTTTGCATACGTGGTTGCCAGCCTGTTGCACATGTCGATTACGCCCTGATCCGGCTTGTACCCTCGTTTTTTGAACTTGAATTTGAACGCGAATTTGCGTAAGGTCTGGTAATCATTTGCCATCGTTAGTGCTTCGTCGTGTTGTATTGTTAAATCGAGCGTTTAGAACCTGCGGGATCAATCAGCTGTTAACACACGTTTTTTTATTGGTGCGTATCATCTATGAGGATGAAATAGTTTTTTCTAATTGATTATGGTTTACGGCTCGGATACGGCGTTTTTTACGATGCGTAGTGAGGACGTGTTAATGGCGAATTAGTTGGCGTGGTGTATCTGAACAAAGACACGAATTGGTTGTGGCATAACTCATGAGGTGATCGTTAAAGGAAATTTCTCACGAAAAATTAAAATCTAATACCTGAAAAAAGATTACTTCGTTGCAGAACAAGGATGGGAAGTAATCACGATATAATCCAGGAGGCGATAAATAAACGACTTTTGACGAAATACTGCATCCTTTCAAAACCATACAGTTCCTTGTTCTTACCAAATCCATAATTGATCAAATAAGTTTATTCAACAACTTCCACATTTCATGAGTGCACAGCTAAAATAGTAAACATGTAAACGAACGCATTGCACGTTCACCGCGATAACACCGTAAATACTCCTTTATCAATTCTAAGTCACATTTACTTATTATCTCAGTAATTCTTCACTCCACCACACCACAATATCTTAATAACGATAGCTCTCATACACAATAATTTACATTTTCTTATCAACGGCAATGAATTCCTTCCGTAAAATGGTAAACACCCCGTTAATCTACCAATCATGTCTAAGCGAACACATTATTTTTAGTACCTGAAGAACGATTCTCCTTGCTCATTTATTGCTTGTTATTTAGATCAGATGTAGTGCATGGTAAACAAGCCATAGCACATTTTTTCGTAAACACGTATTTAATCACTGATACTGCACATTTCACTACAGGAGTGTATAGAACGTACAAATAATCAAACATTAAATACCGTAATTGCTTCTTGGTACTATAATTTTTATAGCGCACTACGTACGCTAAGTGGTGTATACGGCGCTGCAGCAATTCCTAGATCTATTGAATATATTCTAATTTACAGCGTATTAAAGTGTTTTACACCATTTTTATTAGCCGTACTTATTTTGTAATTATACTCTTTTTAATTTTAATTTGTCTTCAAGATGATTTATTGGTGCGGATGAAATGATCAAAATAACGGATTGTAATTTAAAAGAATAATTTATTTTTACACAAAATTATTCATAAATTTTGTACTTTTACGTCTTCTTACGAGCCCGTCCACTCAACACGTATTTTGTAATACGAGCCTGTTCATCATTTAGATCTTCTTCTCCTCACAAAAACACTTCAGCACCAAGCCTTTTTCTCCTTATAAAACCATCTAACACGTCAAAAGTGTAAATCATACGCTTAATTGACAAATCCTGGGCCAGTGTTTATCACCGGTTTGCGTGTTGATAAATTAAAATGTCAGGCTGTAATGAAGCACACGAGGAGTATAACCGATTTACGATGCACCAGCCAATCAGCAGGTAATGATGACCGTGCACCAAGCATGTTGCAAAACCTGACACAACCGTTTTGCAACACGTTCCTCGTGAGGTGCAGGCAGAGCAACGGCAAACCAGCATTAATACGTTTCAGCACAACTTGACAGACACGCACGTGAACAGCTGTCAAATACCGATTCATGGAATGACCTATCACACACATTTCGCGTTTTATCGTATCACGGCCAAAAGGGCCAAAAACGGTTCTTGAAACGTTTTTACTTCGCAATTCACGTCTAACCCTTAAATTTCAGAAATTGAGCACTGCTATGAATTTCAAATGGAACACAACATTACCAAAAAAACAGCACAAAAACAAATCTCCCGATTTTGAGGTGGACGGCAGGATATGGCGCATAGTACTGGCGAACTACGATGGTGTGTACGTGTCGCTGGAGTACAGGGGCACATCAATCATACCTGCGCACACGATCACACACTTTACCATTAATGGCGAGAGTTTTGAGCTGAGCTACGAGTACAACCGTTTCGACAATTACTTCGGGAAGTACCTTTTTAGGAACGATGTGGACGTGAATAACAATATGGTGTCTGCGGACAAGACGGGCGAGAAGACTGGCATGTCAACGCACACGGCTATATCGATGCACACTGCAGAGTCATCTGCCATGTTTCAGTCTGCTCATCAGATCGATGATAATATCGAGATTGAGGTGCGTATCAGGCTGATAGGTGATTATAACAGCAAGGGGAGCACGGGGTATGTGGGTATAAGAAATATGGGAGCGACCTGCTACATCAATTCGTTGGTTCAGGTGCTTTACAATATAAATGCATTTTATAACAGGGTAATGAGCATTAGAACGACCGTTGAGCACGATGACGGTATGGCAGGTGAATTGGGCATGGATGGAGGGCTGAGCAACAACGGAATGAAAGAGGGGCTGAGCAACAACGGAATGAAAGAGGGGCTGAGCAACAACGGAATGAAAGAGGGGCTGAGCAACAACGGAATGAAAGAGGGGCTGAGTAACAACGGACTAAGTGAAAATAGCTCGGGAAAGGACAAGCGGAAAATGGAAAAGAAAACAAATAAATACAACTTAAAGGCTCTACAGCAGATGTTCTACAAGCTGCTCACCTACAAGAGCGAGGTGTACCCCGATCTCATGTTCAGGAACCTTTCTCTGCTCGGTCCTCTCGACCAGCACCAGGATTTCCACGAATACTCAAAGAAACTGCTCGACGAGCTCGAATACGAAACGGACGAGAAGTGCTTTAACAGCCTGTTTGACGGCGAAATAACGCAGTACATCCACGCGAAGTGCGGATGTAGGAAGGAGAGCGTTGAGAAGTTTTATGATCTGCAACTGGACGTAAGGCAGAACATAAAGGAGGCGATGGATGCGTATTTTGAAGAGTACGAGCTGTGCGGTGATAATAAGTACCGGTGCGATACGCATGGACTGGTAGACGCAGTGAAGGGACAGGTGATCAGGAAAGTGCCTGACGTTCTGTTCGTACTGATCAAGCGCTTTTCCATGGACTGGGATGCTAACGAGGTGGTGAAGAACAACGGGTACTGCGAGTTCCGGGATGAGCTGGAGATCAATGGTGAGCGGTTGATGCTCAAGGGCGTGGTTGTGCACAGCGGGGTGAGCAGTGATGGCCACTACTACTGCTATGTGCGGTGTGCGCAGGATGATGCCGGGCAGCGCGTATGGCTGAAGTTTAACGATCATATCGTCACCAAGGTGACCGAGAATGAGGTGCTCGAGCACAACAGGGGCGGCAAGCACCCGTATCGTAAGGTTGAACTCCCGTTCAGTGCGTACGGCCTTTTCTATCTGAAAGATGACAGCGTGGAGAAGATGCCGCTTACAGATGAAATTGTGTCAGAGATAAGGGCGAACGAGGCGCGCTCGTACAACTGCAACATCCTGACAAAGGACAACATCAAGGGGCACACCGGGCCAGGCTTCTACAACATTACGTGCGATTACCCGCGTACCCAGCTCTACACCATGAACAGCGTAAATTTTAAGGAAATGAACGTGGAGAAGAAGTACCACTACGTGTTCGAGGTTAGGGACGGCGAGCTGTGCACGAAGGTGAGGTGGAGCGATAACGTGCTCATCTTCAGTTTCTTTACGAACGTAAAGTACGATTTTGTGAATGAGCACCGACTGGTGTTCGTTAAGAAGCTGGATGATGTGGAGAGCGTGGAGTATGACTACAGCAACGCGTTGCGGCTGATTGATATAATCGTAATTGGAAAGGATGAGAAGGTGAGCGATGCGATCGTGCGGTACATGGGGAATGAGAGCCTTGAGGTGTACATCGAGGATGATTTTGGTGCTAAACGCACGCATGCAGGCACAAGGAACGGAACGATTGCCATCGTGTGCACGAGCACGGAGAGAGCGATCGAGCATCTGAGGTACCTTGCAGACAGGCGGTGCATCAATTTTGTGAACCGCAGCAGGTCTTTCACGCTGTTCCTCAAGCGGACGTGCAACTACGCGCAGGTGACCGACATCGTGAAAGAATACCTGATGGATCAGAAGGTAGCGATCGCATACTTCAAGGAGAGCGTGAATGACCTGAGAACCAACCAAGTACCGTTCTACACGGAGGATGGGCGTAGGTTGGTGTACTTTGGCAGGGGATGCCTTGATTACAACCGGATACGCCATATTCACGTGCTCTCCGTGGATGAGTCAATCACCGTGAGCAAATTCAAACACAAGTACAAGCCGGGGTGTGTGTCCGATCTTACGGCGTACTACGTTGTTGAGTGCGTGGTGAACACGCCGATAATACGCGTGCTGAACGACGATGATGTTATGGGCACCACAGGCGGGCTGCTCGTGTTCGAGTGTACACGCTCAAAGTTCTTTAGAGCGTGCCATGCCGTGTACGCCGACTCGAAGTACCAGGTAACAGGGTTTCCGTTCCTGTTTTTCTATGAGAATGAACAAACGTTTGGCGATGTGCGTATCAGGTGCGGGTTCCTTGGCAAGCTCGTGCTCTTTGATGGGGAGTGCTACAAGGAGTTAGACAATGCTGATCGGGTTGAGCTGCAGGATAACGAGATTGTGTTTATTATGCGGGGGTGAGTGTCAGTAAATATGATGTTTTATTTTTGCTTGCGTTATTTCGTACGCTACAGGCACAGCTATTTTCGTTAGAAGTGCTAATTGCTGTTCAATTCAAATGTTTCATCGCACTTCGTACGCTCGATCAAATAAACGTGGAACCAAAGATTGAACGATCTACGACTGCTAAGGGAACGTATTCAAGGATGAAGGAGTGGTTGGTGAATCTTTAATGGTACCGGTTCTGCCATGGCGTAGGGTACACCGTTTTAGTGGTCTTGAGCTAAAAAACGTAAAAGTACGGGAGATGTACGGTGCTCTACCATTTTATAGAGCTATGCACAGCACCTCGTCATTTTACGGACCTGCCCTGCACAGCACCTCGTCATTTTACGGGACCTACCCTGCACAGCACCTCGTCATTTTAGGGACCTACCCTGCACAGAACCTCGTCATTTTACCGACCTGCCCTGCACAGCACCTCGTCATTTTACGGACCTGCTTTGCACAGCACAACCAACGTAATAAACACCTGCAACTCATCACTCTGAAACACCTCGTCTCATGTGCACCAATACGCGGCCGTATTCCGTGACAGATCACAAACGAATCAGAGATGCTATTCCATAACAAAAACGAATCAGGAATGCTCTTTTATTCTACACAAGGACTTCCGCACCAAAATAATTTAAAATGAAAGACAAGATGATGGATGTTGAACACGAATGCAACAAGTACATAGAGGAGCGCACCGAGTACAAAATATACAAGCACATATCGGAGCAGCTCGATCTCACGAACTTCGTTCCAAGAAACTACTACGAACTAAGGAACTACTGCTACTACGGCTATTCAAATTCGCTGCTGCGCCCAAAATTTTGGAAACTCTTCTTGGGCTACCTGCCCAAGAACAAGTTCAAGACGGAGTTTCACCTGAGGGAGCGCAGGAAGTTGTACCACTTCTACCACGAGAAAGCACACACCGTTTTGATGGACAATCCGGGAATCGACGATGCTATCAATAAGGACGTGGACAGAGTGTGCATCCTGCCTGTCACGGTGGGAATAGAGGACAGCAATATCCAGCAGAAGTGCACTTTTCTCGACTCAAGCTCGGATAAACTGCACAGAAATGCGCTCAAGCGCATTCTTCTCACGTTCAAGGTGACCAACTCGAGCGTAGGATACACGCAAGGCATGCACATGGTGCTTATTCCCATATATTACGTGTTCTCAACGAGCTCGGATATCGATGATGTGAAGTACGCGGAGGAGGACGCATTCTTCTGCTTCTTTAATCTGATGAGTGAGGTTGGCGAGCACTTTGTCAAGGAGTACGACTACGATTGCACGCTGGGCATACGTAAGAAGATGAACAGTGTGCTCGAATTGGTGAAGAAGTATGATATTGAGCTGTACAATGCGATGGAGCGCAAGAAAATAAGTGAGACGATGTTTCATCTGAGATGGGTGTCGCTTCTGCTGTGCTCCGAGTTTGACATCAACCAGGTGCTCGTGCTCTGGGACAAGCTGTTCTCCGATAGTTACCGATTCGAGATGGTGATCTACTGCTGCGCCGCTATCATCATTCTGATGAAGAAGGCGATTATGGAATCAGAGTTTGATGAGTGCATGAGCGTGCTGCAGGCGACCAAGAAGGATGACGTGCTCACCGTGTTTGCGCTTGCTGACAAGATGAGGAGGGAGCACTTCTCGAGCGGTGAGTAGTTTAATAAAGCGTGTAAATTACGATTAAATTCCATTTTACGTTCTTTAGCGGTGAGTAGTTTAATAAAGCGTGTAAATTACGATTAAATTCCATTTTACGTTCTTTAGCGGTGAGTAGTTTAATAAAGCGTGTAAATTACAATTAAGTTTCATTTTACGTTCTTTAGCGATAAAATTGCACCACTTTGGTTTAATTGTGTACCTTGCAGCAGGTTCTTCATACATCCGTGTATTTGTCATGCGCTGTGGTTCCTCTGGTATGAACTGCAGTTTTGTTCGTATCTCCTATCATTTTTTGAATGCTCTGCTATTGATATGTGTGTTATACCTTGACTTGATGTATTTGCTATATCCTGCACCGGACCAATAAACATTGCTCGGTACATCATTTGAGAACACTGCTCAAAATGTTGTTCAACACATCACACAGCACCACGCGTATAAACAACGAATCATCAGCATGACGTGCTGTAACATTGTTTTAAACACGTACACCTAATAAATTACGTGTTCGTCCTCAATCAAAACAAATGAAACAACTTCGGAAGAGACTGGAGGCGCTTTCCGAAATATTCGAATCAGAGAAATCGTACGTGCAGGACCTTAAAATATGGGGCGAGGACTTCAAAAGGTATCTTTTCCAGTCCGAGACACTCACAGTAGAGAAGAAGCACTCGCTCAGCAAAACATTGTTCATCAACCTGGATGCAATCATAGCACTGCACGAGCAGATAATAAGGGAACTGGGCCGCAGGAACGAGTACATCAGGGAGATGAACGGAATATCGACCGGTGATGTATGTAAACCTATCGTGGTGACCGATGAGAGCGCACAGATGTTCAAGGACCTGGAGTACCACTCGGTGTACTACAAGTATCTGAACAGGTTTGGGGTGTACCGGTACTACGTGAGCAGACTGCCCACGGTTGAGTTTGATCTGGACAAGGAGTGCAATATGAACCGTTTTTTTAAGCAAGAGCTGATGGAATTCTTCAACAAGCGCAATATTGAGCTGGGACCGAAGCACTTTATTTATAGAGCGAGTCAGAAGCTGGCACGGTATGCCATTCTGTGGAATGCGGTGCTGCACTACGAGGAGAACCCTTCCTTTATCGAGGGAATTAATACAACGGTACAAAAGCTCAAGGAAATTGCGAAGGATGTGGACCAAACGTACGGCTCGATAAACGAGAGCTACAAGATATTCCGGTTCAGCGCTGACCTGCACTACGCTGAGTCCGTGAAGAACCGCATTCCGCTCAATTTGTTCCAAAAGCAGCGAAAGATTCTGAAGGAAGGGGACGTAATCATCAAGTACAGACACATCAGAGAGCCGAAAATGCTCCGATTTATTGTGCTCGATACCGTCATTCTGATCTGTGACGTGGTGAAGCAGGGCAATGTAGAGATAAAGTACATCATAACAGATCCGCTGCCACTGTTCAAGTACATCGTGACGGAGCGAAACATCGGCTATACCTTTGATAATGAGTACTTGGAGAGCATGAATCCGTTGTTTTTGCTTGAGCGTGCCGGGACGGACATCGTTGTGATCTTCTTCAAGGATGAAAGGATCAAAAGGATGTATTTCGATGTGATACATGCTGCAATGGAGGAGGTAAGGAAGTACTTTAAGCCTGGCGTGAATCTTTGTCCGCTGCTTGAGAAGACCAACTATGAGATACTGTGCTGTTCGACACGCGATCTTAAGTTTAGTATTGGAAATGAGGAGGACAAGCGCTCGTCGCATGGTACGGTTAGTATTGGTGATTTATCGATTGATGATAACAAGGATAGCTACATAGACGGGTCTGCGCCTCCTGAGGTGATGAGTGGGACGGATAAGGAAGGAATGGGAAGTAAGGAGGGGGTAGGAAGTAAAATGGATAGGGTTCAAGGCAAGGCAGACGGTGAGAGGAGTAAGGAAGAAATGGGAAGTAAAACGGATAGGGTCCAAGGCAGTACGGGTGATAAAACAGATGGAATAGGAAATGATAAAACGGATGGAAAAGAGAGAAATGATGGAGAGCGTAGCAAAGAATTGAAAAATGAAGGAATGGGTAGAAATAGCATATTATCCGATGCACTTTCAGTGAAAAAAAACGAAAATAGATCAAAGGGAGTTGAAGAGGAGACGAAAAATGGATGTAAACGGTGTGTAAGTCCGGTAAGTGAGAAGAACGAAGAGGATGAAGACCGCATAGAAAGGGATGAAGACCGCAAAGAAAGGGATGAAGACCGTAGCGATCATAGTGATGAGAATAGCGGCGGTCGTGATGAACTAAATGCTACAGTCAGTAAAAATAGTAAAACCGTCAACTCCACGGGTAAAACTGAGGATGGAGCTGCAAATAGTGGCACAGGAGTGAGTGATGAGAAGTCGCTGTCTAGAAGGCAAGAAAAATCGCATTCTGTGACAGAAGAGCACAATATGTCGCAAAGAAAGCTGCGATTCGCAACACAGTTGAATTCGAATGAGAGTACGGAAAGTACGAGCAGCAGCTCCGCGTCTATAGAGCAGGGCCAGCGCAGGGTTTCATTCTTCAAACGAATGTTGGGGCATAAGCAACCAGAGGAAATAAACGATCACACGTTCAGTATAGACAGGGGAGACTACCGCAGAATATTCCATGCGGATGAGCAGTTCCTGCTGTTCGGTACGAAGGAGGGGCTGTTCAAAAAGATAGGTCCACACTTCGTAAGTCTGCACGACAAGGGCGTGCACAAGGTGGTGTACGATGTGGCAAACAAAATAATTGTATTCTTGGAATCAAGCAAAATATGCTGTGCTCCGTTTGTGCCCAGCCAGGACACGTTGCATACCAAGCTCATAACGCGTAGCGCAGACGATTTCTTCTACGGTATAACGCTGAACAAGCTTACCATAGCATCACTTACCGTGAGCAACAACTCAACTACCTCCGTATCGCTGTTTAAGGTAACGATCGAGAACCGCTCCGTGTCCGTTGTGATGGACCGCAAGTTGTTCGTAGGATGCCTCGTGTTCGATATCGCGTTCTTCAACACCAAGTTGGTGATTGCGTGCCGTGATTTTGAAATGGTTGATTCGGATACCCTCAAGACGCAGGAACTCGTTGATCCGCTCGATCTATGCGTGCCCTTCTACTTCAAAGGGCTTAAGAATGTGACAGCGCTGAGCGTGTTCACGATAGATAACGATGTCTTCCTAGTGTGCTATGACAGCATGGGCTTCTTCATCGATTCGTATGGACGAACAATCCGGCAGAACATCATCTTTGTGTGGTACGTCCGACCGCTCAAGTTTATGATCTACAAGGAGTACCTTGCATGTGTGAGTGAGCAGGAGGTGGTGGTTTGGGACATCAATACGGCCAATATGGTATTCTATATGAGACAGGAGCACCTTCGATTTGTTACAGGTTCTTCCACTCTGTTGTTGTACGACCAGTACTCGTTGTACAAGCTTACGCTTGAGTAGGTGGGACACGTGTTGTGTTTTGGTAGACCAACCTCAGGAGGCGATGCTGAAATATGATTTTGGAATGATACTAAGATACCGTTGGATGAAATAGCCTTGAAAGCTCTTGAGGTATAGTTGAGGGACATTTGATTGATCAAGAAGGGCAAATCATGGAACGATTTAAACAAATGATTTTGAGAGCATGTGTCACGAATCATTCCCGATTCTTGGTAAATATCATGGTTTGGCCTGAAATGGTAATCGGTTCAGGAGAACAGTCAACTCGCAAGAATCAACCAATGGTAGCGATAAAATATATCAAACCACGATATAATGCCGTATAAATGCCATTACCTTACTTTTGTACCATAATTAGAGCAATAAATCCGTTAATGATTGCTTTCTTTTTTGTGGTAATACACAGCATGAGTATTTAAAACAAACATGGTTGATTTGTATGCTACTTCTTTCTTCACCAATGCCATAGAAGCATTGATGTGTAATAAACGCTCACAGGGCGCTTTTACGCTATTTTTCTTGATTATTCTCCGCACTAATCCGGGGTATAAAAATGTGTGTGTACACCGATGTTGCGCCACACCTTGCCAGAAAATGTTCTTCATACGTTCTACTCATATTTCATCCCGAGTAAAAGAACCTTTTACACTCCATCATTACCATTTCATCATAATTATCCACACCATGTTACCATTACCTCCCATCCACATCATTTGTGCATATCAATGCCGTTCTTTTGGTCATTTTTTTGTCGCTCTCTAACTCCTGTATATAACCATTCCTGGCGTAACGTGCATGTCCTGTTCATGTACGTTTTGCCAGTCAAGTACGTTCTTTTATCTTTTCGTATTACAACACCCCTTTATTTATGCATGTTTAATCGTTTTTATATTTTTGATGCACTCATTTATGCGTTCTCTAATCAATACCATGTAACAGTTTGCGTGCTACCGCACTCAGGCACCATTTTATAGTTTCTAAGAAAGTAATAAATGATAAAAATAAGAGCAAACAAAAAGATACTAAGCTCTCTTCGGAATAGAAATGTACTCTAACTAAATAAACGTACGATAATAGGGATAATATACGTTCAAGAGGATGCCGTTACACTGCCTGAAGAAGTTAGGATAAACATAATGCTATTTCTCGGTATGGAGGACCGATTGAATCACAACATCGTAATAAGCCATTTAATACAAGGGACAATCTCAAAGGTACTGTACGATTTCGCTTTATAAACGGAGGGATCGCAGCGGCATAAAATGTTGATCAGTCAAGCAACACTTGTTCACCAAAGCTATTTTTGCCGCTAATTTACGTTTATTGCATTTGATACGTAGTAACATCTTTTTTATGGTAAGCACCACAGCGTTTGATTGCCAAATCGTACAAAGTATCATGAAGAGCACAAATAAGCATGTTCACCGGTTGAGATAGTTGATGATTGCTTGTGCAAACGGTGAGGAGTACCAAGCAATTATTGTTGTTCACTTTAATGTTATCGGCTTCGCAACATAAATATTTTTAATAAATGAGCTTATGGTGTATTCCTGGTTTAATAATATTATTTGAGTAGCTCTTTATTGAAATCAAGCAAAGATGGAGCTAAGAGCTATTATTAAAGAGTGGATTGTGTGGTTTTTGGGTGGGAAAAGAGGATTGAGAATGGTAGCTGGTCTCTGTATGAGGAAGCGGAGGGAGCGGTTTTTGGGCAGGAAATGAGGATTGGGAATGGTGATGGGTAGCGTGAAACTTAGAAGGAGGCGGAGGACGTGGTGGAGGCGATTTTCGAGCTGAAACAGAGGATTGGGAATGGTGATAATCTGTGGGTACATGAGAGGAAGAACAGGATGGCTGACCGTTTCTATGACAATATGCGGAATAACGGTCAAAGGATGGGGATTGAGGCTCAGTAACAGACAAATTGAATGGAACATGGGAAGAAGATGGTCTATCTGGATCAGTCTTTTGTGACACAGACGGCTCTCTCCTCTGCCCGTAACAACCTGCCAAGTTCGAATCATAGCACCAATTAGTAGTCGAATTGTCATCTCCCTTCAGCTCGTGAGCATTTGATCAAGTCAAACCGTTCCTCCCAGCAAAATTATGTCCATGTTTGATCTTTTGAATGCAATTATTCTGTTGTTGTGTTCTTAGCTGTCCTTCGTTGCTTGTCCGTATATTTGTTTGTGGTAAATTGTTGCATGTTTTTTTCAAATGCATGCTTTATGGCATAGCTCGTTTCATAGAACAGATTCTCAGATATTTTCGCTGATTCGATGGTTTTCCACAACAATTCTTCTATAGGTAATATTTTGACCAGATATTCTCTGGACTGATTTAACATCCTTGCTAATGCTGCATATTCATCCATAAACTTGAAATAATGATCACCAAGATGCGTCGTGTCGCCAGAGAAATCGAGTGAGGAGTCAACAGTTGTAGATAAAATTGAATGACCCTCGTTAATGAAGAGCATACCATTCAATACTTGCAATATTTCATTTTGGGTCCAATACATTGCGTTCGAACCGATGCTTACCCGCATTTGTTCCATACTATATTTCAGCCTTTGAGCTTCTTCATGAAATGCTTCAATCTTCTTCAACACATCTTCTGTGCATCTATGTTTCAGCTGATGCTGCAATTTCTCGCACAATATTCTGAAATTCTCTGCGCTCCAATATTTTTCACTGTCCCGTACCAATTCATTAAACCGTACACAAACTACCACAAATGCCTTGAGAACATAATTTTTTTTCACCAATACACGATGCTGAGTGATTCTATCTGATCCATTTGAACTTCTGAATACCCTCCCACCATTTGGTTGTCTCTGCCCATGGTGACTGCTACCATATGTAGAATGAAGACCAAAAAAGAAAAAAAAGCACGCTAAAAAATGCATACCCATAGGAATTTCTCTTTTATTTATACGTTTTAATACGAATTTCATATCAATTATTTTTTGTAAATTTTTTTAGTGATAGCTCGTATTTGATTTTTAAACGGCCATTCAAACGTATTGACCACACGTTTAGATCGCGATGATTAATCTATAACACAATTATTTATATAAAACATGATTTGATGCCTCGTTTAGATGAGTGTGCACACACTGTCTTGCTTTGTATGAAGCGATTGATAACACCAGTGATAAAAATTTACTAGCGCTTTTCTTCCTATGCTAGTTAAATTAATCAACATGTTCTGCTCCCTCTTCATCTGTAAAACAAGAATAGCTGTTTCAAACACACAATATTTATTCATCGTGCCGTGACATCTATCCAATTTGTATTTATGAAGTAAACCGTATTACATGAGAACAAGAAAATCTGTAAAAACACATTTTCTGATGAAATACGTAGCACGTCCTTTTAAGGAAGTGTATTATTGTATAATTGGTATTTCTGGGTAATTTTATAGCGTAAAAATAGTATAATATTATGAGCACCAGGATAGTTATAGTACACAATTTACTCGATAAATTGTACTTAACACATGTCTTACATACTAATATGGAGCATTTACCTTGCTTGCAAAGCGCTATTTATTATTCTCTTCTCGGCATAGGATGTTCAAAAATTTTACTGCGTACTGCTACATTCGTGTGGAACACCACATCATTGTAATGTTTAAGGATCCCGTTCCCGAGACATCACACGAATCTCATCTACCGGAGCGCCCCTTTGCTGACCTAGAGCGACCACACCAAATGTGCCTCTATGTTAGAATTTAGCGATATAGCTCGTATAACGGAGGAACAAGCATTAATTTGAGAGGACAAGTGATAAACGTATCGTAAGATGTGGCATATGATGCATCTCGCAACAAACCGGTTGACTCGAAAGCGCTAATATCAACTACAATTCGGGTATAAAAACTGTTCAAGAATGATCTTTCTCGCACTCTGTGGACAAATTGTAGTAAAATGCGCTTGAAATGGCGTAGAAAGTTGCACAAGAAACGGTGTGATATGGAGCGATAGCTGCGATTTATTGTTTTAGAAAAGATCGTGTCTCATCGTATACATCAGAACAGAGTATGCCGTACTATTACATTACTTTATCCACGTAACATTTCGTGCGGTACTATCAAACGCTTATTCTGTGCATTACTGCGCACAATTACGTAATTTTTGTCGTATTACCATGGTTTGTACCGCACGAATCATTACCATGCTTTTCACCGTGGTTGCCACCCCCGTACAATATTAATGCACTGTTCCCTACCACAGTCCATGCCCCTAGTACCGATGCACTGTTCCCTACCACAGTCCATGCCCCTAATACCGATGCACTGTTCCCTACCACAGTCCATGCCCCTAGTACCGATGCACTGTTCCCTACCACAGTCCATGCCCCTAATACCGATGCACTGTTCCCTACCACAGCTCCGAATAATAAATCAACCAAGCTCTTTAATAAATCACTGCATTTATCAGTGCTGCTCTATAACAACAACTAAAAAAAACTACAACACTTATTCTGTGCCTTTGCCTTCTCAAACAACTTCTTGGACTTAAGCTCAAGCTTTTTGGCCGAGTCCGTAAGCTCTCCCAGCTTCTCACCTCTAAGCACCACGCTCTCCAACGTCCTCGTGAGTATAACTTTGGTATCCTCCAGCTCTTTTGCTATTTTCTCCGTCGTATCGTGCATTTTATAATCCTTGTACTCTTCCAACAGGCCGTTCATGTCGCCGTCGCCCTCGGCATGCACGTGCGCACATTTGTCAAGCACGGTATCGATAAGATCTAGCGGATAGTAATCCTGTATGCATGCGATGTACACTATGCCAGTGTATACTTTTACGTAGAATTTGTACATTTTGCCGTTCAGTTCCTGTGTGATCTCCTGCAGATCATGAGTTTGTACATTCTGTGCTATTTTGAGGAATATGGTGCGCATGTAGTCCTTGATTTTGATACGCTGGAGAAAGTTGAACTGGCGTAGGTTGAATGCCTCGTTGTGTATTTTTAGAGTGTCGGTTTCCACGGATGAAAGGGATATTAGCATGGGGGGTGCGGTGAATAAAGGACTAATGAAGGGGGTAAAGCATGGGAGGGGTGTGGTGAATAAAGGACAATGAAGGGGGTAAAGCATGGGCTGTGAAAATCGCGTAGTTAATCGTAGTAATTAGTAGAAATAGCTGGGAGAGTGGCAACCGCTTAAAAAGAACTAAAATGATGTAATTGGTGCTATAACCGTTGCGTTACTACCATGGCATCAAAATAGTTTGATGCTCCCATGATCAAAATAGCATCTCTAATAAATTGGACCAATATCCAAAAACAGTTCAATTCATTACGCCCAACAGTGTTTCTCTTTCTCATCGCTACCGTTAATTCCTACGACGGCCTAAGCAATGTACTGGTAGTGTAAACTTTAACAGGTCTTATACCGTACTGGTAATTTACAATATCGTGGTTAGTACGTTAAATAAATTTGATCATCAATAACATGCACAATATTTGCTATCATTACCAAGTACACTAATTGAACGTGGATGAAGTGTAAATTTACTTAACTATGAGCAACCCTTTTTAGGTGCTGTTTTGTTATTTGGCGAACTCCTCATTCACACCGTACTTTTCCACTTTCAAATACGTATTGGTTGCTATATCTGCTTTACAATCATTCCGCTGATCTTTGTGCACAGCCGTGTTTTATACGAAATTCCTGTATTTTTTGTTGTACTGGGTGGTTATTCATGCCAGGCTATGGCAGTATCAGAATTTGTAAGCAAACTTATCTACTTTAATTAATTAATATGCTCACTAAAAAAGCATGTGTTGTAAAATATAGGATTACGTCTAATTGTGCTGGGAAAGAGATAATTAATGGTTTGTGCGCAGCGCGTATTACAGGATGTTAATAAGTGAAATATGATGGAAAGATGAAGAGGAGGTGAAAAAAAGTTTGTTTTAAAGCGGGTGGATAAGAGGAGGTGAGTGGTAAGGGGATGTTGAATGCTGTTAGTGTAGTAATGAGTCCGTAACATGTTTCTTACTAAAATATTCTTGTGCTTACATATTTTGCAAGGATGTTTATCTGTTCACCCTTTTATCAAATTATGCGCATTAACGGGACAAACAAAGCAGTTCAATTATTCAAATGCATAAAATTATGTCTATGCATATTTGTTAGGTTGTGTAATGTAAAACTGCACGCTTATGCAGTATGTAATATATTATTCACTGGTTAGTGGCAAATAAATGGGTGTAATATAACTACACATCTTGAATCGATATTTTTTATCACCTTATTCTGCATAATGATAGAACGCTTTGATACTTTAAATTGGATCAAAAAGGAATAAATAAGCATAAATTGATAGTATAGGGGTATAATATAAAATGATGAATGAAAGCGTATTATATTGCATAGGTAATGTGAATTAAGTACTAGTTAGGATGCGTTGCATAAATAGATAAGATACTCTATTTATGCACTAAACTATATAATAGTATCGATTTTTTATGCAAAGGACGAACATAACAAGCTTTCTCATATTTCTGTTGATTGTAACTGTTTGATACGCTCCGAACAGGTCAATCATCATGAACAATCTTGTAGATTGGTACTGTGATCACCACAACAAGTAGTAGCCCGTGATAACCGCAATAAGCAGTAACTCGCGATTAGTATCATGAACACCAACTCGTGATCACCACCATTGATCACAGTTCCAGATCAACCATTCCATACCGTAAAAAGACCCTTCCCACTTTTAAAACTTTGTTTGCATGATAAAATAATGCGACATATAAAAAAAGGTGTAAAATCATCCCCACCAAAAAACAAAAAAATGACATTAACCAATCCAAACATATACACTTTACGAAGACGCACGCAATCAATGCTAGCTGACCAGTACACCAAAATACCGCAACCAAAAGCGTCAGAAAATGTATTAAGTGCATTATCACGTGCGCATAACGTACCAGAACGCATTTTGCAGGAGTACTTTTTGAACCAGTTTTTAGAGTGCGAGCGCAAGATAGTGAAGAGAAAGGTACGTATTAATATGAGAGCAGTGAGCGCATACCGTGCATATAGAAGTGCAAAGATATCAAGTTTGAAGAAGATGGCAAGTGTTTGTGCGAGAGAGCTGAGAAGAGCACTGATGAGGACTGGAAAGACCAATCCGTGTTTGAAGGGAAGAAGATCAGGCAAAGGATTTAACACATTGACACGCGGTAAGAAGATGAAGAAGAGGGGAGAAAGGGAAAAGAAGAAAGAAGATAGAAGGGAAGAAGAGAGGGAGCAAAGGAAATTGAATTATTTGATAAATCAGACGGAGCTTTATGCCCACTTTGTGCTTAGGGGCGAGCATGAAAGGTTGAGGAGGGCCAAGGTTGAATGTACGGATGATGAGGGAATGATGAAAGAGGTGGGTGAACAGCTAGAGAAGTTTAAACAGGAAGATAAGAGCACAAGAGCAAACGATGATGGCATAACAAACATAAAAAACACGACTAGAACACAGAGTGTGCCTACGTTAAGGCACTTTAAAGCAAATTTGAAGGAGTACCAGGCAAAAGGAGTGTGTTGGCTTATAAATTTATACAATCAGGGGATAAATGGCATACTTGCAGATGACATGGGACTGGGTAAAACCGTGCAAACGCTCGCATTCCTTACGTACCTTGCAGAGCACCATAACAAACGGCTGTTCTTAATTGTAACGCCGGCAAGCACACTGCACAACTGGGAAACTGAGATAAAGCGATTCAACCCTGACTTCAAGGTAAACCTTTACATCGGCTCTGACCGCAACGTATCGGTAAGACGCATTCCACACCCAGTAATTGTACTTACGTCGTATCAATTAATTTCAGACAGGAAGTTAAAGCGTATTAAGTATGATTACTTGGTGTGTGATGAGGCACAAGCCATAAAGAGCAACAAGAGCAGAAGATGGAAGAACATAAACGAGTTACGATGCAACAACAGATTGCTGCTCACCGGTACACCCATTCAAAACTCGATGCAAGAGCTGTGGTCGTTGTTGCACTTTATCATGCCCGGTTTGTTTGATAGTCATACGCTGTTCCTTTCCTGGTTCTCGAATGAGAAAAGCGTGAAGAAAGAGGGCTTGGAACGGTTGCACAGCATATTAAAGCCGTTCATGTTACGACGAGAAAAAAAGGATGTTAAGAACGAGTTGGGCACTAAAACGGAGAAAGACGTGATATGCACAATGACACCTTTACAGCACGCACTGTACGAACGTGTCAATAAGGAAAATGAGAGTGAGAATATGATGATGCAGCTTAGAAAGATAGTAAATCATCCCGAGCTGTTTATGCATAGAGAGAACGGAACTGGGTTGTACTGTGCCAGGGATCAGCAGGTGCTACATTTGAATAGGAGAAGCAAAAGCATGTATAGAAGATGTTTGGGAGAGATGTTGGACGAGATACGAACCGTTAATGCTATGTATAGAGATATTAGAGGTATGCATAGCAAAGATGACACATATCCTAACACTAATCATAGTGCTAATGTTAATACTTGTCCTGATACCAATAATAGTACTAGTGTTGATACGTACCCTAATATCGATACAATCACTCAAAGTAAGAATCGCAGCGTGCATTCACATCCCGTGGGTATGAATTATCAATTTGTGGGGTGCAAGAAGAATGGAGTAGTGACAGGTAGTGCTTACGATAGTTATGTTGAGAATATGAGTGTTAAAAGTACGGGTGTGGGAGGTAATAATGGAGATACGGTACATAATAGTACGAATTATCGTACTATTGCGGATAGCGATACAAATATACCTTGCCACGCTGATGTGAACAACAGTACAAATTCTATTCCTACTAGCACTCCAAATACGGTTTTTACAACTAATACACATATTACCGGTAGTATAGCGGTTAAAAGAAAGATAAGACAAGAAAATAATAGAGGCATACTAAAGCGGGCACATATCCCCGATTATAGCGATAGCTGTGCATATAATATAAGAGAATCTAATTCAACATATATGACACGAGAGTACACGAGGAGTGATGTGCGTTTGAACTTTTTAGAAGAATTTAAGACGCGTTCATCTTTACATGACAATAGGAGTATGATAGAGAGAATTAATGGTACCAGTAATAAGAGGTTTAAATGTAACAAAAAAAATGATGAGTTTTACTATATAATGGGTGCTACAGGTGAGATTGTAGATGAGCACCGGTATTATGAGAAGGAATGTAGTAGAGATAGGGAAAAAGGTACAAGTTGTAGTGCGGGTAAGAGTACAGGAAGAGCTGTAGATAGAGGTATTGGTAGGAATGATGTTAAGAGTAAGGATATTGGTGAAAAAAAAGATGCTAAAGATACAAATGAAGAAGATGATGGTAAGAGAATACGAATACCTACATGTTCGTTAATGGATGATAGTAGGTACTATGGTAATAAAAATGGCATGGATAAAGATGGAGAGAAAGGAAGTTCGAGCAATGTGAAAGATGAAAATGAAAATCTGAGCACTATCGCTACAATGAATGAGAAGTGTAAGCGTGTTAAGACGATTAACGACCAGGAAACAATCAATACGATGGATGATGGGGATGGATGTAGACAGATCATAAATATAAGACGAAGTGCTGGTAGGGGGAGATATGCAAATGATGGTGACATCATGAGTACGGTCTTTGAGGACATATACTATGAAAAGTATATGTTCCTTAAACAGAATATATTGGCGTTCACTCAGCAATTGTATTTTAAAGGGATAATCGGTAATTTAGTAGAAAAAGCGTTTTGCAACGTGTATCACAACAATTACGTTGCAATACCGGAAATAGATTTGGTAAAGGAGTCTGGCAAACTAGTGGTACTGGATTCAATGCTGAAAAAGATGGAGGGCAGGAGAGTACTGATTTATTTCCAAATGACCAAAATGATTGATTTGTTTGAGCAGTATGTAAAAATGAACAATTTTAGTTATGTACGTTTGGATGGAGGTGTAAAGGTAAGCGAAAGAAAGAAAATTGTTAATACGTTTCAAACAGAAGATATTTTCTTGTTCCTACTATCAACACGTGCTGGAGGACTCGGTATAAACCTTACAAAGGCTAACACTGTTATATTTTATGATTCAGATTGGAACCCTACGGTAGATCAGCAGGCCATGGATAGGGCGTATAGATTAGGAAATACAGAGGATGTGGTTGTTTATAGATTGGTCACTGCTAATAGTATTGAAGAGAAAATGCGTATTACAGCAGGGATGAAGGAGGAGATACATAGGTTAGTGATTGATGGCGGAGAGTTTACGCTTTGAGCAGAGTGTTTGATGAGAGGGTTTATGATGGATGGGAAGTAAATAAGGAGGTAATTATGGATTGAAGTAGTGTTGAATAAAGCAGTTTATCATGCTCAATTAAGACATTGAATAAGAACATGGCATTACGCTTTGGTTATTGTACGAATAAAAATGCGTATTGCGCTTTGATTGTGTGTTAATTGTTATTTATTAGTTTACTAGCTGCATTGCTTGTTTTTTAAAAACGGGTGCATGAATGGATAGTATACCAAAATAGCGCTTTTGAATACAACTGCAACATTAGGTCATTCCTTTCTACCAACTGTTGTATAGTTACAAATCAATAAATCACTTTCATTCTAATGGCTCATTGTATACAACATTTCTTGTGTATACTTTACCATTCTCATGCTTTCCTTGGTCTCCATTGTCAGCAACATACACCCTTAGACCGTTTGCATAGCGCACTCTCGACAAAGCTACGTACAACTGACCATGTACAAAGACAGAGCTGTGCAGATAAACACCTACCTTGTCAAATGACTGACCCTGTG
>NW_007360638.1:23404-64673 GCF_000192795.1 Vavraia culicis subsp. floridensis | reverse complement strand
ATGTATGGACAGATGCTTTCTCGAATGAGGCAGCACGGTAGAAAAGCAATCTTGCAATGCTATGCTCCGATATAAATGTTTTTGTGCTACCTATCAGTGTGTAGGAATGATAGTGATTCTGAATTAAGCAAAACTCTCAGCATTACTGCGATGTAATGTTATAAACAGAGACTGTTCGGTTCGAAGCCTTGTCCTCTTGTACAAAGCGCCAAAGAACAAAAAACTTGTAGTCTATGCTAGCATACAAAAGGAGTCCTGCTTTATGTCTTTGGCATTGATCTCTTGGTCCGCTCTACCAAATTTGTCCGCCTGAGATGATCCAAACTCGTATCCATATGAACGGATGGTGTGTGACCACAAGGTTCTGCTGAACAACGGATTCATTTGAGTAGCAACCGTGTTTTAGCTGTATGTCACAAAAATTTGGTCAAGTATCGAATCAAAATTGATTTAGCATAGTTGATGAGCTAAACATGCTACAACCTACGCAGATAAAGCAGACTTAGATTTTTATGGAATATTATTAAGGAAACACTAAAATATGTATATGAGCACTAATACAATGAACAAGCAAGAACGTTGTACAACATTGATTATTGAGTAGGTTAGCTGAACTATTGGATTATTGTACGAGAAGAGAAATATATTATCGTTCTGTTACCACGCCTTTCGCTCGGAGAGGAACGAAAAGGACCTTTGTGCAGCACAAAAGCGTTTAATACGGTTGTTGCATGCTTTTTTTACGGCTGTACCTCGATTTGTCTGAACATTGGGATTAACAATTTTATGAACGCTTTACCACCAAACGTTCCACCAGATCATTTCAATCATACTTTATACAGATCAACATTGTAAAGTACTGCTTAATTATTCGACCATGGCTTGTGAAAATGGAAAGTTCCCGAAAAAAGAAAAAACTCATCAAAATGCATTTTTACACTAAAGTGAAAAATAAACTTCCTTTGGTTCGCTGTGCTTTTATTTGCCTTTTAATTTGTAATTGTGTGTAAAATGCAGCATATTGTCATAAATTGATTTAGGTTACAAATGATGGGTGCCTGATGAAGCAGCAATTGAGGTAAAGTTTGAATGAAAAGAGAGTAGTGCTTTCTTATTTACATTTATTCTATATATTTCGTTGATCTTCTGTTTTTTTGAGCAACGTAGAACAGAATGTCTTTCTCATTTATTTTTTTGAATCTTAGTAATTTATGACAAATTTTTGCGATTTATCATTTATTTTTTTTCTTAGTGCTTTTTTTCAAAATTAGATGCATTCGGCATGGCAATTCGGTACACAACACGTCCATTGTACCTTAAAAGCGGGATTTGCTCGGTAAAAACATGCAGAATGTTAAAGAAACTATTTGAGGTTTAACTAAAAATTTTGGAACGTTGAAATGTTCAGTCCGGTAGATGCTTGCGCTTTTTAGGCTCACAATCGTGTGATCACATAGTATTGATTAATTCTCAGGTTCACTGACTTGTGTTGAACACGGAGCAATTGAGAGCAAGAGACATAAACTCGATAAGGAAGGTACAAAACGGAGGTAATAAAAAAGAAAATGTGTTCTTAGATGAAACTATCTATTGATTATGTCTATTTTTCAGCTTTTAAATTTGAAAAATGTTGATTTGTAAACTTAAAACAACTTTTTTGCATGTCACAAGGATCAAAAATTTTATTATCTGTCATGCACGAAATCAAGTTCGTGTCGAAAGAAATAAACAGAATAAATGAAAGGAACACAAAATGATAATGTTTAATGCATGAACTGTAAACTTAGCACCGCTGTAAGAATTCTTCAAAAAAATGTTGAACTGGTAGCCTTGTATAAGAGCATTTCACAGATTTGTATGAAACGCAAATTGCACGTAAGCTTTTTGTGCCAATACAACTCTTGCAATTAAATGCATTTTACCGCATTCTATTCCATCAGCATTCATGTGTTCAAACTTCCCTTTAATATATGCAAAAATATTCATAATATGGATTAATTATCCAGTTAAGATAATTTGAAGTACGTTCAATTGCTAAAGCGTTATCAAACACCATTGCAAATATTTTAGGTATAGATTAAATAAAAATACCTTTTGTGATGAAAAGATTTTGAAGTTTAGAAATGCAGAGAGAGTGTGCTAAATCACACTCAGTCATTAGGTAAACGCAAATTGAACTAGTAATTTAACGGATGAGCAGATATACATCAGCGAAATATTGAACAAGTGATCACGTGTAAATAGAGGCATGATCAGCGATCTTAAACAAGTAAATTTAACCAATTTGCTTGTACCATCTTAGATGAACGTACTTTTGAATGCTGCAGTTCACATAAAAGTGGAAGTAACGGAAATACAAGGCGGTACATATGGGCATGCCTGCTATGCTGAAGGGTCGGTAAAACCACACGATAGAGGAGAAGATGAGAACAAAATATCACGGCAGAGGAGAAGATGAGAACAAAATATCACGGCAGAGGAGAAGATGAGAACAAAATATCACGGTAGAGGAGAAGATGAGAACAAAATATCACGGTATCATTTGTAAGGTTACGCAAAATAAAACGAATATTATTTACTTTTTCTTGGTTACACATTGAAGTGTCAGAAATTGAATGTATTTTGGATTTTTGAGCGGTAGCGTTTATTGGGATACCACAGGCGATGGGCTGTGTGCAATCAAATTTTATGTGTTCGGATTGTTGCTGCATTTGGCATATCTTGCAACTGCTTCAGATTTTATGTGTTTGTACGCAAAGTTTCCTCATTAACGAGCGGATATTGGCTGTTATCTGTAGATATGAAACAATTAAATATAGTTTTTGGCCTGTAAGGTGTTAAGGCTTAAGAGATGGTAATTTTGGAAAACACATCGTTTAAAATGATATTGACATCGGAACACTCGTGCTTAGCTAGTTTTAGGTGATGGCTTAAAATAGTATAATATTTTTTGACAAATTTTTTAGGTAATATCTCACGGCTAGAGTATATCACGATACTCCACTAAAAGAGGAGAAATAACACTGTTCGAACATGAACCATGTAATAGTTGGGCATAATGTAGAATAAATCTGCAATCATCATAGCATCTAAGACATATTTTGTATGCGTGATCAGTAAATCGGAACAATTTAAGTACTTCTGGTACATATCATGCTATGTTTCGTGTTTTGGTCTCTTGAACTACGGTATGGCATAAAGTTTCAATCAAAATATGCCTTAATAGGGCAGGTTTCCCAAAAATATTCGGAAGATCAATATGAGGATCTACACGCAGAATAAATTATACGTGTTTAACAAATATGTTATAGGTGTGCTCTTAAAGCTTATATTTACCGCATTCTTGTACACCTACTTCTACAAAAACACGCTCTTCTGTTTCATGTTTAATCAGAATGGCCCTAAATGCTAAAACTGTTTTATGGAGCAGTTACATAGGTCTAAGCTACCAGCATGCCACCACAATATCTCCTAGTTTTATGGTTTTAGCAAGAATTAAATGCATTTGACATAAATTTAATTCTTGCCAAATATAACGGGCATGCCAAAAAAAGTGGTTATGAATGCAAACGAATGGAAAAAGTTGATAAAACAAGTTTTCAAAAATATACGTCTGATACTTAAATTGATTATTTTTTTTCCATTCCGCTGTACTGATGTATTTTCGTACGATTTCTGTTCGAAAAGATGCAACAAAGAATACGTGGTTTTCAATGCTTACCTTGTGTTGTTCCTTGGGAGGTAACACAGCTCCTGTAAACAACCGGAACTAACGATCATATGATTGGTAGATGATCACTTTTAAGATGAAAGACAGGAATGAAATATAAATCATAGCTTTAAAGTTGCAGGTTTTAACTGGGATAGAAACGCAAAACGGAAAATAATGCAAAAATATGTTGACTATAGCCAAAAGCGTGCAACAAACGAAATAATGATTTTGCTCTGATAAATTCTGCTACCGATTTAAGTACTTGAAACGTACACCTAGCACCACTACGATATTTATTTTGCTATACCATGTTACCCGGCAGCTATTTAAGCGTAATATTATATAAACTGTAAAAAACAATAAGCTTTTTCACCGTACATTCTAGCCATTGGGAAGGACTGTACAGCTTTCTGGGCACGTCTAAAAACTAATTTATGTTTGAGTAAATGTGTATTTACTTCACTGAGATCACTAATTTTTTCAGTGTAGCAGCTCTATCATAGAATATAATGATGGAATAATGGCCATACACTTCAAATAATAGTTAATTACACCATAAAATTTTTAAATGACTTACCAATTTCGGAGTTATTATTTGCAATTACGTCAGGAACTAAAAAATCAGCCTTGACCTGTGAACAAGAATAAGTAAACTAATTATTTCATACCCAATACATAAATTAACAAGTTAGTTTTGTACTCATTCATATTACAACATCTGATATTGTTATTTTTCTAGTAACGAGAATCATAGTTAAAAATAGAAACAAGTATTCATGTAGCGTACGCAATATCACTTTCATTTATTACCATGCCATTACATCACGGGCCTGTATGACAATGTAACAATATGATTTAACTTATTAGCTATACAAGGACTAATTCGTTTTAAATAATTATTCTACACTCTTTGTCAGACATGTATTTTGAAGTAATTCTCATTAGCTGGTTGATGGTCAGAGATTAACTTATTATTGTCCATATACGTGTTCTGATACTTTTTAGTGCTATTCAATATAATCATCGGTAAACTGATTATATATCTGGCAGGTTACTCATTAGAGCTCTATAATAGCGTAGAAGTTGTTTGATCAACCGCTCCTCTAGAAAAAACCTGCGATAATTCTCTTTCAACAATATTTGGCAATCGTATAATTATTTTACCTATGATAGTATTTCTTTGGCAAAGTAAAGCTATTTTTACTACTGCTGAATCTCGTTGAGGTAACTAATTGTTTTTATGAACGAAGCTACAAGACTGCAAGTTGCTGTGCAGAGAGGATAAAAAAGCCTAGCTCTAGCGTTAAAAATAGAACATAGTGATCATGTGAATTACCGACAATTCAATTCTTAATATTTCTCTACAAGTCTTTGCCATAAATGTGTGTCATGTGTATGAGTAGGCTTTCAAGTAAACACATATCCTTAACCTTAAAACCATGCATACAGTATTAAATTGCTAGAAATACTCATATTTTACGCTTTATTAAATATTTGAGCAGGTATATTTCACTGGTTATTATCAACAATTGACTTAAAGCATGCATAGTGTGAAAAACACTTTTTAACAGATATTACAGGGCAATTTGCTCATTTACATCCTTTACGCTCCATTTTACCATGAATTTCAATCTACACACAGATATTTACGTTTTATCATAGTAAAAGGTAAATTAAAAATTAGACCTATAAGTTCAATCGTTTTATTACGTACGGTCCAATGAGCACACAAATGCCACGTTTTCTTCCAACTCAATTTCAAATGCCCAATTTACAAATCTTACGCAGACTTTTGTACTTAGTTACACATATGGCCGACCGTCAGAGATATAAACTATTGACGGTCCTTCAGACACGCCTTGAAGTTGGTCAAAAATACAACAAATACTATTTTACTGATATATTGAGCTATAACATGGCACTAAGTGTTACCAAAGAGGCAGTCAATTATAATATTTAAAATTAAGTAAAATTAAAAATGAATTAATAATTGCTACTGACAAACGATACAAATGAAGGCACGTATTAATGTGATATACGGATATTATTGCAAATCATTGGTTTACTGTAATATACCTCTTTAATACTCGATGAACCACGCATTATTCTTTACCAAAATGATTTTTTTCTACATGGTTTACCAGGCATTTTTTATAAACGAATTTGCATCTGCAGTACTCGCAGATGAATACCTTTTTCCTAATGCTGGTTATTTTGTGGTAATATTTCTTCATTTCCTCATTCAAATTCTGATTTTCTTCTTTTTCTCTTATTTTTCTTGTTTCATTGCAACCAACTGCTCTTCCGAGACTGAAGCTGCCGTAAAAATGGTCACCGTGCATATCAACGTCCTGATTAACGCTGCAAAGTTCGCCATTCATACTATCGCCACCAACAAAATTACTGCTAAGGATGTCACACTCCCTCTCACCGTTGAACATCAAGTCCTTGTCGTAAAACACTGTGTTATTTTCACAGGATGCAAAGTTATTTTTGCACTCTAATATTGCGTTACAGCTGCTTATACAATCAGAGTCCTCCACGATACTGCCTCTAATGCTGTTACGCTGTGTTAGCATGTCTTCGTAGCTGCACACGCTGTCACTCCTCACGCTATTCCTGTAGCTGCCATCCTCAAATACACTGCTATCGTCATCCGCACCATTAATAAGGTTGCTAGCAATTTTCATATCGTGAAGTACACCACCACCACCGTTTTTACCCCTGTTAGTGATACTATCCTCTCTTTCTCTCTCCTTGTCATGTCTTACGTCTTTTATGAACTTGAAAAGCAAATATGAGTCATTAACAATACTTTTGTCCATCCTCGTTTCTTTTTCCATTCCCTTTATATTTAAAATATAAAATCTATTTTTAGGTAAATTAGTAATACGCACAGAAAACCACACAGAACCGTGTACAATAATCATTTTTTAGTAAATGAGGCAATAAGTGGCATAAATTGTGTAAAATGCACGATCAAGCTCATTAGCTATTTATACATTTATAAAATATCATCTCTTTTTGAGAATTATTACAACTTTTGGCGATAGGACAGTGATAATTACATTTATTAATAACCTTGTAAAAGGAAAGTCTATGAGTTGTTGAGGTAGAAGATACTCGGGAGGATCTGTACCGAGAACTGTACGGAAAAATGGTGTTTTACAATTGGTAGTTGTAAAAATGTACATTGGTAGCATTTTACGACTGGTGGTTTGTTAATATGGCAATAAACATTAAAGGCAATATGATAAATACAATAAATATGATTTGAATGACATATGTGCTATTAATACCAAAGAATGTGCCTGCACACGAAGACTCACACATGTTAACACGAATTCGGTTCGTTCCTGCGAATAGCAAAACTAAATTGGTAGAGAAAGCGTGATTAATTTGTCCTTTTGTTCCCATTGTGAAAATGATGATGTAAAAAAAGAAAATATTCAAAATGTGACAGTTTTTAAAACGTGTGTGACGCTCATCGTGCTGTCATAGCCTGTTCATAACACTTGCTGAACGAATATGTGTGAACAAACAGACCAAATATGTCATCCTGGTACACGTGCTCTATCCCTTCGGTCAGTCCCGATCAGAAACTTTTCAATTGTTTATAATTCCCTATAAAATTTGCAATTTTTTATTTTAGCCAAAAATGGCATTTTCACTTTTTTGAGGAGAAAAAGGAACAGAGCAGCTGATGGGTATCAAAGGAACAAGTGGTATTCATACGGATTATGTGATACATGATATATGAGAATGGTGCATATGCCAAATAGAGAGAATTCGTAATAAATTAGGGTAAAGGCAATGATAGAGAGAACACAGAAATGAGGTGTGGTAAAAAATAACATACTTTCCTGAAAACAAACTTGATGCTTCTTCGGTGGATTCTTGCGATTAGGCGCGTATCGGTTGGTGATCACGACACGCTAACAGTTGTTGTATGACAGCATAGAAATCCTAAAAAAGCCCTTACCGGAGCAAATCACAGCGTGCTGTAAAACATTTATTAGCCAATCGATCGCTACTGCAACATGTTGAAAATAGAATCGTAGCGCAGCCATTCATTTCCTCTGGGCATTCTTCGCAGATCCTTGTACTCATTTATAGACTTTTCTATCTCTGTTACAATTATTAACTGCCCTTCCAGACCTATTACTCCGTATTTTACGTCCACGTTCTCCTCATCCATCCCCATCAAAAATTTGATTGCCCTCATACCTAGCACAGCTGACATTATTCGGTCCGTGGGGCTGGGGTTAGAACCTGCCTGTATTTCGCCCAGTACCACGAAGTTGACTGCAAAGCCCTTATGCATTGCACACGATGTGTTATGTGCATTATTCGCGTTACGCATGCTCGGATGGTTGATGGCCTGACTGCTGTCGTGACACCCATCATAGCACCCGTTATCGCTGCGCATCAGCGTGCATAGTGAAGCACTTGACATTCTGTTGAAGGATTGCGAGCACCTCATCACAACAATACCTTGCTTATCGTTCATAGCATACCGCTTTCTGATCTTTTTGCACACCTTGCTCAGAAAATCGATTGATTCTGCTCTCTCGGGTATGAAACATTCGAAGGCATTGCTTGCTATTCCGCCCATCAGGCTGAGATAGCCCGTAGTGCCCGATACCTCGACGAGAAAGACCTGCTTGCGTGTGCTTGTCGCGGAAAGCCTGACACGGTCAACTGAATGTGTGATGGAGTTGAGAGCCGTGTCCGTTCCTATGCTCATTTCCGTACCGGGGATGTTGTTTTCCTGTGAAAAGGGAATGAGAATAACTCTAAAGCCTTTAAGAATGCGCAATCTATGTGCACGGGTAGCAGCTTCTCCGTCGTTCTTTGCATCTTCCCTGGTATCTGCTGTTTTTTCATTGGTCTTGCTCGTTTCTTTCTGTTCATTTTTATTGTTGCTCGTCTTGTTAGCTTCCGTTTCTGCGGTGTTAATCGTGGCCTCTAATTCTTCTATGGCCTTCTCAACAACGTTCCTGATTCTCTCAATAACCCACAGACATTCCACCCCGCCCATCATTACCACATTCCTAATACCGTGGTACACCAACTTATCAACGATGCGATGCGCGTCTTCTCCCCCAAATGAACATCCGATGACACTGCCACCGTCGTGTATCATCGATAAAAATTCGTACTTTGATGGTCTTATGAGTTTGTCGTTCAGAAGACCTTCAAAGCCATTCTCGGAGCAGAAGAGCTGCTGATTCATTTGGTGGCAGTACTCTACAATAGTGTTGAGTGCCACGTTCATACCAGGCACCCGTCTGCCGTGATGCAACACGAGTATTTTATTAGGTATGATTTTAGCACCTGTTTTGGTACTCGCCACTCCGCTGGTCTTCGCCTCAGCTCGGCCACGGCTATTTTTCAAATCAGGTTTCTGATCAGTTCTGATGACAGTATTGTTCATGTGAACTCGATTACATTCAATATTCTCGTCTATGTCTTTCTTGCCGTAGGCACGCAGTTCTTCGAGCAGGGAATGTGCCATCCTAAAAAAGCTTCCTCTGCTTCCTTCCACATTCCCCTTTTCGTCCAAACCCTCACACGCTCGCACTCCTCGATCAATTCCTTCATCCCGACTCTTCTGAGCATGTTGTTTTGGCTGCATATTGACACAGCCGTTTCAACGCCGTACAACAGGTTGCTTACTGCCTCCATGCCACTCAGCACAGAAAGTATGCGATCGCGCGCCGAGGGTGCGCCTCCGCGCTGGATGTGTCCAAGCTTGAGCACACGGCTGTCTATTCCCGTTTCTTTCACAATCAGGTCTTTGACATCCTCGGCATTTATCTTTTTACCCATTGGATCGGTTGCTCCCTCGGCCAGTATCACCGCAATACCGTTCTTGCCATCCTTTCGGACCTTTCTTATGCAGCCGATCACCTTGTCCTTCCATGATGCATTAGTGCTCTCTGGCAAGAGCACAAAATCGGCATTGACCGCAAAACCGGACATAAGCGCTATGAATCCGCAGTGGCGGCCCATCACTTCTATCACGAAAGCGCGTCTGTGCGAGTCCATGGTGAACGATAGCGAATCAAAGCACTCTATCACGCGATGAAGCGCGGTGTCGGAGCCTATCATCGTATCTGTGGATGGGATATCGTTGTCGATCGAGCAAGGTATGTGCACCACCTTAAGACTGTATCTATTGGAGAGCACCAACGTATCACCATGTTTTGAGATCCTCGTAGCCATGGCATTCTTGCTTTCTACGTCTCTGGCCGCTTCATTACAAACGCTAGGACTTTTATCAACCATCTGTGCTTCTTCTTTGCTGCCACTAATGCTGTTAGTCTCGCTCGTCTCCTCGCATTCAAACTTCAGAACACCCTCGGATACGAACTCATCAACGAATCCGTCGAATTCGTTTCGCAATATTTGTGCGCCCTTTACGCTTCCGTCGCCGCCCAAGACAACCAAACAGTCGATCCCTTTTTTCAAAAGGCACCATACGGCCCTTTTGCGCCCGCTTCTCTCCATAAATTCGGGACATCTGCTGCTTCGCAGGAAGGTCCCGCCCATAGGCGCGTGTTTTACCACATCATTGAACCCGAGCCGCTTTATGCCGTCGTTGATCAGCCCAGTATACCCATCGTAGACACCGTACACCATCGAGTTGCATCTTATTGCTGTTCTTACGATCGCGTGCACACACATGTTCATGCCAGGGGCATCGCCACCGGAGGTCAGCACGGCGATTCTCCTCGGGGTGATCGTTGGATCGAACTGCACGTGTATTTCATTCCCCAGAGCGTCTCTCAGCGTGACTGTGTTACGGTCCATCAGTCTGTCAATGTCGATGTTTTGCTCACTAAGAACATGCAAGGCATTTGTAGTTTTGAGAATCACGTGTATGCCGTCCGTCATTGCGCGTAATTGCACGCGCTCATTGCCTGTTATGACGATTTTGCGCGTATTCTTCAGCTGGTAAATTTTTACGTCCAGACCAAGCGCCTCATAGAGATGGAGAGAGGTGTGCGAAAGGTGATCGGAATGTATAACTATTTCGGTGTGGGTCATTCGGGGTGCGTTGTTGAACATAAGTGTTTTATAGCCCTCTCCTTTAGCATTCTTTTTGATTCGTTAATTTTTCTGAGCGCAATTCTACGGGTTAAAATGACACATTCCTGATGAAAGTAACATGTTTTAGTCGTCAAACATCCAATTGATTGGTGAAAGACTAACTTATTTATTCCGATCATGGTTGGCTGTATGATTTTGATTGATATATTAAAGTGATAAACGGAATTGGACAATGGCTTCTTCTCTAAGAAATATTAGCCGCAAAAATTTTGTATTTTCCGCTCAACTCCAAAAATATTAGTTTTCCCATGCGTTAGCATCCATTACAGCTTGTTTAATTCTTGAAAAATGCCATTGGTCCGTCCAACAGGATTAATTAATGGAAAATTGTTGATATCAGATATGAGTCCCTTAAATTTTTTGATGACCAATCAAAAATAATTTAACTTCTACTGATGAACACCATCAAGAAAAATAATTAAGTTTACTTTTAAATTAGGAACTAATTAGAAATAAAAGGTTTTAATTAACACGGTACGGTGATTTATTGCATATGGTAGGAGATACTTTTTAGGATACATAAATCACGTGGAACTACGCTCTCCGGTATTCCCAACAGACACCATTTCTCCGTACTGACCAATAAATCTGTAAAATTGAGAAGCAGTCACGGACATGCACACAAATAGAATCAAATAAAATTATATTATAATCTAACCGGGTCTCTTGAATTGATGGGAAAGCTGTGCACATTCACACTCCCGGAAAGCAACCGTTGACCAATGTGCGTTTAATAATCACAGAAATGCAGGCTATCGTACTTTCCGTACACTTTGGCGCTCCTTCTCTTTTCATCGTTCCTCTTCACGCACGCCCATTTGAAGCGCACCATCTCACACTCACGGTTCGTGTCCAGCCACTTGACAGTGCGCCAATCCGAGGGGTAGCCCGATCCGCATTCCGCGCTAAACTGTTTTAGCAGGTCATCACGTACCACTTTCGCAATTATGCTCGCACCACCCACGCATCTGTAAATGCTATCCGCCTTTGGCTTTATCGTGAACGGAACTGACGGGAAATGCCGCTGCAAAATTTGCAGATACTTGTCCGTGTTCCCGAGCGCATCAATAAAAACGTTTTCTACTCCATCTCTACGCAAGCTGACATTTTTTCCAATTTCATCGCTTCTACCAATTCCAGTATTGGTTCTTTCTTGGCAATCCCAAAAACGGCGTTTGTTTCCATTCTCTGTCGACAGAGCCTCAAAAATGATACGTAATATATAAACAACTGCGCTGATACTTATGTCATTTAGATTTCTTCTGTCCATCTCCGTGCTAATATACTCTGGATGCAGCGCATACCATACGTATGAATGCGTATTTCTTATCTGATCGTAAATTGTTTCTCTTTGTTTCGGTAAAAGAAGCTTGCTATCACACATTTTTATATCACTGTGCACGTCTTTCAGTGCCGAACTGACTGTTGGGTTTGTAATATCGTTCTCCTCTTCTATTATCAAAGCTGCATACACCAAGTAACCCAAAACAGGTCCGCGCCCCGCCTCATCTATTCCTATCGTGAGTCTTTTACCGGTAGATCTGATGCTAGAATGGATTATGTTTTTATTTACTGCTAGATTGTCCTCGGAGTGGGGAGTAAAAATTTTATTTTCCAAAATGTGTACATTCGGGACCATTTGCCTTTTTTTGCTTTTAATGGCAGATAACCCGTCATTTCTTTTAAGTGCAGTGTTAGGTTTTGCCGCAGTGTCTTTTTTTCTGTTTGCTACGCCATTGTTCAAGCCTTGCAATTTTCTCATGCAGAGGTAAAAAATTTTCTCGACTAAAAAAATATTTGGGTCAAATTTTTGAGCAACGATGACCGCGAGCAATGAAACTACCGACAAAAGCACAATTTGGACTGCTAAAGCACATTTACAACAATATAACTTTAATTACCTTTGTGTTTCGCAATATAATCTCAATTCCTTTTTATCGTATTCTCGGATATCACGCACGGTTTTGCCATTTCAGTGAGCAACAATAAAATTTTTGTCGGAAATCGCGCAGTTTACTTCTTTAAAACTGCTGTAAATACCGCAAATACCGTGTGAATGCTTGCACGTCCAAAGCATCTAGTATTTCTGCAAAACCCGATTCAGTAGTCAACACAAAACCATTCACAGTAAAATATCGCAATAATTAATTTTCACACATAATATCATGTTTTATACTTAATCCACTTAGTAGTCTAGATTTTCTAATTGTTGTCTCCACAATTTGTGGCGAATACCGAGCTGTGCTCTTCCCGTTTTCGAAAATGTTTCCAGCTGAGCATCTGCACTACAGCACTTCATTTTCATAAAGGATGGTCTGTAACTTGCGGTTAAAGAGTTTTAAAAAATTTTTGCTCTCAATCAAAACATCCGTAAAACACTCGCACGAAGAGCGTTGGTTGTAATAAAATATACTTTACTCCAGAAACCGAGATGTGTATGATCATAACCTAATGATAATTGCAAATCAAATCTATCTTTCCTATATATGGAGCACACATCGCTGCAAAATGGACATGCAATTCTCGGCAATTCAAAAAATAGCATTTCCCTTTTTTTCCCATTCTTTTCTTAAAGCGTCAACATCAATCCACATATTATCCGAACTTTGGACGGTTTAATATCTAATCCGATGCATACGTACGTGTCAACTCGACACTCCATCAACAACATTCTTATCATTTCACTATCCCATTATGAACTAGCTGTAAATAATGAGGGATCACCAAGTACATTCGTATAAATTCATCGCAATCGTTCTGTGATTGATAATATCGACTATCTTTTTATCTTCTTCGTTTTAGACCTAAATGTTTCTATAAAGAGACAAAGGAGGAAAATACATAAAAGGCCACTTATATTAACATGAAACTTTTATTATCTGGTCTAATATTTCCCATTTTTACACATTGTTGTTCCATTTGCATGCTGATTTTCTTTTGCTTCTTTTGATCGATTTTGGGTTTTCCAAAAAATTGGCGGAAAAAAGGAGATTGGAACGCAGATCAAAACGTGTGCAGGCACCAACATGTAAAATTGTGATGTTTTAAAATGCGGCATTTTGTAAACTGTTCAAAAATTGTAGCAAACACGAATAGCAAGAGCGCCTCACATATCGAGCACTAGCACGCATGCCCGTGGCAGAATGCAATGTTCGATGTCCGAATTGTATTTATAAAGCAATCAAATGCTATTTTTCATCCATTGTTGCACAAAAATTAGATTTTCTTACATCATTCCCTTTTCTTATCGCCAAACTAAATAATCTGTCACTCAATGATAAAGAAGGAAAAAGATTTGAAAATTAAAAGATAAAAGAGGAAAATTGAATAAAAAATAGAACGGCTTAAAAACCATAAATTTGAGCAGTAATCGTCTATGTGCCGTGGTATAAAAATAAATAATCTATTTATTTACTTATTAAGCATTATTTTTACACATTATCAATTATTATATTCTATCTTTAAACTTTCATATCATTTCAATGGCAAATCGATATTCGTACAAAAAATATACAGTGTAATAGAACAGAATTACCAAAAACGTTTAATGCCATGTTAACCAATAATATATTACTGTTTATAGCTGGAAAAGGAAATGTTATGGATTGATGTATTTTTTTGAGATTTATTTTTTAATATCAAAGGGAGAATTTTGGTAGCCGCATGAAGGATAAGAAATGGCAAATGAGCGATGATGAGATGGATGAGTGTATGCGGAACAGGTATCCTAGGGAAACACATGTACGAGTGAGCGACGTGCCTTTTAACGATAGTATAGGGATGGTGGCACATGGAAGAGATGGCTGCAGTCCTGTAAAGTATAGCATGCCGGAGATGAGGAAGATCAGCAGATACGGGACCACAAATGCAGCTAGAATGAATACTGGCAATGACGAGGAGAATGGCGCTGCCAAAGAAATCAGTGTTGACAACAATAACAGCAATTGGTGCAGAGAAAATGACGAAAATGATGAGAAAAATGATTTATTGGACGGAAATAGATCTAGCGGTGAAGAATACGCCGAGAATACGTCATGTACTGTCCGAGGTGACAAATCTGACGTGGCAAAAGAAAAAAGGAGTGTAGAACCCGGTATTTTACATGATACACATGAAATGCATTATACTGATAAATTAGACACTTGTCAAGAAATACTCTATGAGGACAAAGAAAATCCGATAGGAAGTGCTGCTGTCAAAAAATGTTTTGATGATGATGACTCGGCCAAGGAAGCTATTTTTCGCAATGATCCATTAGAAAATAAATCGGTGGGCGTTGATAGAAGCGGTAGAACTAACAGTGTATTTCTTAAGCACGGTTATCAGGACAGGAAGTTCAGCATTATCAGAGAGATACAGAATAGCAGATTTGGTGGAATAACCAGGCACGATATCGAACTTTTTCGATATTTCTTATGGAAAATACACCGATGTGATGTAAACAGACAAAACAGCACAATAAGTGATAGGACAAATGAAAGTGGAATGTGCAATAGCTTGTATAGAGATAATTGGCACGTGGCAATTCACGAGTCTGATCGAGAATACAAATGTGATCATTGCGACTTTACTTACATTTACAGAAAGTGTTTGATCACACATATGAGGAAAAGACACCAGCGGAAATAAAGGAGTCTCTGTAATGCACAAACAAGTAGTGTGGAAATGGTGAACCTGTAGGCCTATAGATAGCTGTTCATTACACTAACAAAACGTCTATTAAACATGTTTATCACATGTAGGTGATGTAAATTCATATTTCGTGGCAACTTCATCTTTAGATTTTTAAAATTTCCTTTTTTAATACCAATAATATTGTACTGTTATGGACTTGCTTTAAAGGGTAAATGTAGCAGTGTGTTTAACCGTGATTCGTTAGAATAAAAGGAGCCGTTTGTAGTACTGTGCTTATCATCCCTTATTACTTTATTGGTGTGTTCGAGACAGATTTGCCGCAATAATTGGTACCAATATTTCGGTGGTACAGTTTTAATATTCGTTCCATAATCGAACATAACAGCTTTTCAGAACTGATTACGACGAATTACCACGCGACACGAGCACGAAAAAATATTTACCATTGACATATATGGTCTATTGGACTAAATTTGACATGACAGAAATGGCAGATTCCCTTTGATATGTGAATATTATAGATTATATGGTTAGAATGGTGGCAAACAAATACTTTTAGGCACTCTCTAACGTGTACAGATACTACGTATTATTTGGTGGGCTGTCAATTTAAACAGTATTATTTTTTGATACCAATTATAACTTGCAACAGTATTTATGGTTTAATTTACACAAAGTAGTTTAATTAAATTTATTAGGCGTGTTTTCATGCACAGTGCACATCTTCAAAACGATCCACGCAAACCTTTTAAACTCAGTGATAGCAAATACCAAAAAACTAAAGAATTTTGATCAATCATAGCGTAAAATTGGTTTATTTCAAACACTCTCATAAAATAAATGGTAGGCACCATGAACTTCAAAAAACTTTCAAACTGCTATATTAATCATGGTTGTCATAATTGTGCAAAATTAATTAAAAATAATTTCTATCCAAAATGGGAGAGAGTTGGTGGTAAGTAGTAGACAGCCATGCGAAAACAAGATAGATCATTGTACAATTGGATCATGGATGAATACGAAAGTAATTTGCACGATTTAATAGAACACTTTTGATAAGTATTAGGCGGTAAATAAATTTTGATAAGCAACTGAAGAATAAGAAGTTATGAAAACAGGTAAGGTTTTTGCAGATTTTTTGCGGTGTGAGATTATTAACTTTAGATATTTTTAATTCGCACAATTTAGGGATAAGCAATTAAAGAACAAGACATAGAGCAGTGTCATAAAAGGTTTATTTCAAATAAAGAGATGTTTTATTGAAGTAAAAAAATTTTACAGCCTGAAAAACACAAAAAATATGGAATAATGACCATAATCCTTGAAAATAAAAAATCACAATATGGAAAGCCCAGGAAAGGCTCAATTATAAATATAGAAACGGCAGTAAGCTGTATAGAAAAATGGACATATAGAGTACTATTAATAAAAAGTAACTCGTACAAATGTAATAAAGCGTCATAATAACCAAAAATAGCACAATACACAGCGTAAAAGACATAACACTAGATGAAAATATGATGTTATCAATTCGTATCACTACATTGTTCAGCTGCACATTAGTTCAGCAAAATGCTGCTGAGACCTTTAATGAATTAACAACAATGTAGTCCTGGGTAGAATGATCAATGACTAAAAACATATTACATAGTGGTTAGAGAGCAAAAATGTAAGAAAATGTTGTTCATTACCGAATTAGAGGAGGTGCCAGTTCAGAACGGGTTTGGATTAACCATTTACGGTCGAAAGGACGGAATAATTTAGCGACTAAGATCCATAGATATGATTAAAATAGGAATAAGTAGCATATGAAAACAGGTAATACAATCTAGCAGGTGTGCTATAGTGATTTCTTAACAAAAATGTAGTGACAAGTTAGGAAGTATCATTATTGGATGAATGGGAACACGAGAAATATTCGCACGGATAAAATGTTCCGTATCAAACGTGTTATTACAGCCCTTTTGCGCTGTGTTTCCTCTCAATTGATATTTTATCGATTTTCAAGTTTAAATTACTTTGAAATGTGAGGCGCGTTCTTCAATAAGTATAGTATTTCTGAAACCTGATTACAAAATTTATTTATTCGCAATATGTAAATTTATCTAAAATTCTTCCGTACGACACAGTTCAGCCCAGTTGGATGAAAAAATTTGTATGAATAATGATCTATAAAATATTTTCTCCAAAAGTGATCTATTTAGCATCTTATGAATCATGTTATTCAAATTAACATTTTTTCTGGTTCAATGAGATTAACCGTGGTAGCTGATTTAATTGATGGATTCTGCGGGTACTGATAGTAGAAAACGCTTAAAAGGTTTTTTATCTTGAACAAGCCCAGCGAAACAATAGATGAATGTTTAAATGCCACCCTTGCATCGGATTGATATTTCTGTCTTTATGATCATGGATCGTGTTGCGCAGGGTAATTTATTTAGTGATTAAGCGTGTTGCAGGATGAGCATTAATGATGCACTAAAGAGTGAAATTTTGCTGTTTTCCGGAATTGTTTACAAAAGCGAATAATCTTATGTGACGATACTTGTACGTTCATTAACAAGGTTTTTAAGAAAATTTCTTCATCATAATTAAAGTATGATCTATAACATCTTATGATAAACGCAGTAATCGGTATGAAAGCAGCATTTCCAGATCCATTTTGGATAAGAAATACTAAATATTAGGTGTACAATTTATTCCTATGCTGCTGTTCATGTTCGCTATTTTATGATACATTGTGATGGCATGGCCTGATTGTAAAAATGGACAGTCTTTCTGTAAAAGATAGCATGTTTTATGCCATATCAATGAGTCCAATGTTCACAAACACACAAAATGTAAACGTTTGATCAACTTGCACCCGATTATGAGGTGCTATATGAATTATTGCACGGTTTGATACCAAATCACATGTTTGATGGGTGTGCACCAAAATTTAACATCAAAAAAATATGTAAAGGATCTTATTGATGTTGTTTGAGGAGGAAGTACTCGAAAAAATCTATTAAAAAAGATAATGTCAAAAATATGAACGGAAAAATCAACCTATTTTATTTAATTAAGGTTGTAAAGGGAAGAAATCCATCTTAAGATATTTTACCAATCCCGGGATTGTTGTGTTGCAAAGCAAGCATTTTAAGTGTCTTTGTTAGTATTGCTTCAAATACTGACACAAACTTAAAGTTTTTATGTTTGTATTTTGAATCTGGCGCTGCCTTTTCATTTCCTCCTTAAAGAACGAGAGTTCTTTTAGACTACCAAATTGAGAACCATTAATAGCTACATTAATAATTGTGTACACGTTTACATCTTAAGATTTAATGAATAATGACAGTAAGGCAATTGACATTTGTGGTTTCGTCGTTTTATAGCACCTACGAATTGGCAGTTCATGGTCAGAAACAAAGTTTTTTATCTCACCGTCCCCAACTATTCACGAAATTACATCCGATTCTAGCCGTCTGCTCATACCTTTGTTCCGCACGTCAGATCGATCAAATTTGCGAAGTGGTAGCCTTCAATTATACGATCAAGCCTTTTATTGACCTTTCCCTTTCTCTTTATCACCAATTTAATGTATCGATTGCACGGTGCAACATTCAAATGCAACGAATTGAAACGTGCCCATTCAGTGTAAATGATACGGAGTTGCTTGCCGTAAATACTTTTAACCTACGCAGAATTTGTTAAGATGTCGAGAACAGCATCAATTGAAAATGTCTTCTCCCGATAACTCGCGAGCGTTTTGCCTGCCAGCGTGGCTGTTGCATCGTTGGGGAGAAAATCGACAACCACAGACACTCTTTGCTTTCGTAATTCCTTATTAAACAGTTTTACAGGATCCACATTTCTGAGAAATCGATATTCTTTAAAGGAAAATTTTTGCCCAAAGAAAGAATGGCACCGCTTTTGATTGATGTTTGGTTGACAAGACGAGAAAAGGTCATTTCAGCCCACAACGTTTCCCGGTGACTCTTAGACCGCAAAATGTGTTTGGTATTTGATGCCATCCATTCAAAAAAACCTTTGGTACGCTTCGTGCATCTCTGTGTTTGTGCAACAAAGATTTTTCAATCGAGTGTATCATCTAACAACAGTTCCTTTCAGAGCGTATACACCACGCTTAAGAAACAAACTTTCAACCCGTTTCTCACAGCAAAAAAGTATTATAACAGTAGATCGCAGACTTACATCCACTGGCCGAAACAGCAACTTCAAATTCATTGAAATTTTCACGTGCCACTTAGCCCCTACTGCTACCAAACTCAAAATCTGCGTTGTAAATGACGTAACCTGTTTTGCTCAAACCAAATTAATGTGCTTCCATTTTTCTTAAGCTGTTTCTTATGATTAACTGGCACAGCTGCACTATTCCCGTAATTACTCCTTTCTATATCGTCTCACCTATCAAACTGAGAAACTATCCGATATACCAGGAGAAATAACCAACTATCTGTGAACGCGTATCAACAAACCAATAGCAAGCGCGATCACCTTATAAAACAAAATTTGTCGGAATTGCATAATGCCCATTTACGAGACTTGCTTTGTCATACGAGAACATCTTAAGACGCCCAAAGGCTTCAAGAAACCACCACCGGCCGTGTTCTGCAGTAATTGTGGATTTAAGAGCTGTCCATTGTACATCACCAAATACTGTGTGTTTAAGTTATGTGGCATCAAAGTATTCAAATACAAAAAAGAAGGTCCTTATGTTGCATGTAAAGGGTGCCTCACGATGCTTGGAACTAACGGTGTGTACCATTGTCGCAATTGTAAAACAACAGTTCATCCAAATATCGATTATTGTATAGGGTGTGGCAAAGGCATCTCATGAGGACAAGCAGAATATAACGAGATCTATATTATGTTGTGAACGCTTTGGTATAAGAATGAATTGTTAGATGCAGCATGACTCAAGTACCATCATGACCATTGTTTTTGCTAAGAACATGCCATATTTTATGACAAAAATAGTAAAAATAGTTAGCGATATTTTACCTGTGGCTCGACTTCGGTACAATAATGTGTTCATGTGAATTAAACGATTTTTCTATGATCCAAATTTAAGGCGAGATGGTTGTTATATGACTGCCTCTTTGTGTTGCAACATATTGCTCCTGCACATATTACATGGTGTTTCAAGCTCTACACTATTTTTTTATTTGCTAGAGCCTCGAAAAGTTCACACAGAGAAACAAACAGAAATATGACGTATTCGGTGATGACCACATAACGGTGAAGTGACACTGTCACTTCTATGAACCTGATTGTGCTTCAAATTTGTGATTTAAAAGGCGAAATAAGTATAAAGAGGCAAATTTCGTTCATTTTTGCAAATTTTTAAAGTGTGCTTACCTATCACAATGATGCATACAACAAGGCCGCAAAACATATCTATTTGCCCGATATTTGTGTTTAAGACGCTACGATGGCACATATCAAATTAAACATTTGTTCCGAACATGAACCAAGCTTCTTTTATCATAGCCCTCGAATTCTATGCCTCTTAGCAGCACTGATAACCATAAATACTACAGATGCTGCAAGCAGGTTTTGTAAATTGATGACAGCACCAATTAGTAAAATGGCACAGTTTTTGACACGAAAAAGCACATCATGGCATTCATATGCAATGAAATCATGCTTGTGGAAGATGTATCGTAAATTGCATAGTATTTACAAAACCATATACATGCTTACGACGTTTGACGAGCATTATGAGTACCTGTATACTACTAAGATTTTAGGTTCACAATCAATGTCACATCTTCTACCTGCTATAGACATAGTTAAAGCTACCAACCAATGGTTTCATCGCCTCACATTATCCTAAACTTGCTCTTTACACCTGTGCGCAAATATCTTCCCACCGACAAACATATCGGCAGTCCATTACAGGCAATCTCCACAATTCCTAAAACATTAACATTTCTTGCATATTTTATTGATCTGTCACACATCATTTCATATATTTCTATCAAATCAATAAATGCGTGTTTTTTAGACTTAGCAATGTGGTGTTCGTCGTTTCTTGCACTCCGAACCTATAACAAAAAGCTTAGAGCCACTCCTTTGGACAGACCTGCACCGCCAAGGAATGTGATATGCATGTGCTGCGATACGAATATAGATCCTGTGTATGTGAAACGGTATAAAGCGCTTACCATTTGTTCGTTGCCTGTAGTTCCCGTTTTCTGTGGGTATGTCGGACTTGTTTGTCCGAATTGTTGCGCACTAGTTGGTGACAACACAGTGTGTTACTGCCAGGAATGCAGAAGAATATTACATAATGATGCCTCATTTTGCACATATTGCAGCGGTACATGCATGTTGTGATATTTCGATAAAATATTGGAACACTTGTGTCGTTCACGGTTGTTATCGCTCGTTTATCCACACAGCAACGCTCGACTTGAAAACAGATATTCGTAAGTTTGGCCCGGTTAGAACCTTGTTAGTAACTTGGCCACGATCATAATAATCTCTACGTTTTATTTTTGTCAGTATTTATTCACGTTGATATTACAAGAACAGTTTATTTGAATGTGTACGTCGAATTATTCTTACTGTGATTACGACCATTATCACTGCTTATGTATTTTGAGCTGGTCATGTGGTGAACAGCATAGGTAATTAACTGATGAGTACTCCATAGAGTTCGCCATTTTTAACGACAGTTATGTTCTTACCGCACATTTACGGTTAGGAAATACTCCTTGATACGTTTAATAAAAGTCTCCATGTGTTGTTATGTACGAGCGTGATTCAAGCTAATGTGCAAGATACTGCCATTTATACCATGATGCCCTTTTTGTTGAACTCTTGTTTGTGTATTGACCATCTCTTGTGCTTTATTTCCCTTTTTGATAAAAAACGTTCATATCGATAGCTCTGTCTTGACTATTGTGTAGTAAGTGCAGGCAACGATTGTTTCCTGTGCACTATAAGTTATCATTATGGACAATAAGAAGCACAATGTTCGGTTAAATTGTGTTTAACCCAATGAATAGCACAAAAAATACTTTTAAGGTTCAGATAACAGCGTAGTAACCAGTTTATGGGTGAAACAGAAAATTTAGCACCAGACTTTAGCATATACTCTAACAGCGAGCATTTTGTTAGCAATACCAACGTGAATGATGCCATAAGCCATCATAAAAAGCAAATTATATTTCTTAATACGGTTTGAACCACCGTACTCTTCTATGCTTGCCACTTCCTATAATTAATTTCCTGCCCCTGATCGATTCGTGCATGCCGCTAAAACATACCAAAGTATTTACTACTGAAGTGTGCTCTCTCCATTCATCTTCACCACACTCGCGTGTAGAAATGTGTGGCATTGCTTTGAGTAGGACCCGATGCACCTACACATTTGTAGATTTCTTTGGCACATGCATCGTGTTCTGTAATGCTCGAGACCTGCCAACGAAAACTTTGTGCAAGATTTATGGATTGATTGACAGCAAAGGACGTGTTTTGGTCATGGAGTGGGAAAGAACATGTTTTTATGGCGAGATGGCATTCTTAGGAGAGGTGGTGTCTCTAAGGAAAATGAAATTTTATGGTGGAACAAGCCACAAGCATATAAAAAAACGAAAATAGGGCGATATAACAATAATTTATAGCTGCAATGTCAGTGTTATAGCACTTAATAGTGGCTTTTCGCTTAGTTCGACGTATACTTTTTCTCTAAATTTAAATTGAACTGCTTTAGCGAGGTATGTGTTCTTTCAATTTTTTGTGGTTGCTTATCAAATCCTGTCAAACCAATTTGGTAGACTTCTTGCCATACCTTACAACATTTAGATTTAAACTATTTGTTACAGCAAATGATAGCGTGAAAATGTGTTCGGCGCAAGGTACTTTGTGCACAAAAATTTTATTGGCAGTGGTGGGAATTAATTAAAAATATGAAGGCGGACCAGGATACGTGAAGGATTAAGAATTCGCAAAATGTGTGCAAAGTACAAGTTAAAGCTAAATTTTTACCAAATTGTATGTTGATGGTCTCATATATCTTGTTTTAGAACATACTCTGCTGATAAAATATTTTAGCAGGCAGTATTTTATGTTCATCTTAGATCATTGCTAAGACCAGTCAAACTGGTACACGATATTAATTACCTTAGAAAATATTTCCGTGGTTAAGGTGTTATGAGTTGCTACGCAGCAAAATTCTAATTATGGAATATAAACTATCAACGGAACACCCAATCATTCATGGACAAGAATGAAGTTTGCTTGCCATTCCAGGTACTCTTACAACATCATCACGAGTTATTTACTGTTTGCACATTCGACCGATAAGAACAAAATATTTTGACCTTAAACGGGTCTTTCATACGGTTTGGATGGTTATACGGTGATGATCATCAGCCTTATGGACCAAAAAAGGCTATAAATTACAAACACACTCTAAATATATTTAATAAATTTAAAGAACATGATCATATGTATCAGCCGTCCATCATGACATCGAACTTGATAAAAATGTCATTGTCATCAATAAAAAAGAGCAAATTAGGCAACGAGGGCCAGCACATGGCTAAAAACTGATTTAACTGCGTATTTTGTGGTTGTAGCGTGTTCATATGTAAATAAAATGCATTTTTATGTGGTATACGCGTTTATGACAGTGCACAAGCGATCACCCGTTATAGGTGATCCATGTCACCGCCAAAAAGCACCATTCTATAAGGCAATATACGTGATTCAGAACAAATTTAACGACACAAAATCAGGATTGTATGAATATGAAATGCTGAATGGCTGCGCATTCTTTATTGGTAGTGAACAATACGTTACATCTGATACTAATTTTATTTGACACTCTACGGGACAAAGGCTGCAATACCGACTTAATTTACTGTATGCAATGTGAAATAAAGAACTATACATGGGAAGAATGTGTCTATGCAAGTAAAACGTAATGTAATACAGTGTTACATTCTGTTCATAAGTTTGTACTTCAAGAGCGTTATACAGTGGTGTTTGTGTAATTTAACTCTCTTGAATTTCAACAGCACTACACGTATCATTCGTCACAAAAACATTGGTGTGGTTCGTGAACAAATTGTTATAAAGATGATTTGATGTTTTTCACGTGATATAACCAAATAAAATTATACTTTCTTACATGAAAGGCATTCTAATACGTACGTTATGGAATTATTTCGGCTTTATGTCTTTCTAGACGCCATACCCAATATAGGGAAAATAAAATATTTTACTAGCTTACAATATAAATTTACCTGCTACTCCAGTTACATACGATACCGCATTTAGATGCCTGTTCATTTTGGTAGAAGGTACGCAAGAAATTACAGTTCATGTGTATGAACGATTAGAACACCGTTCTCAGCACCTATTAGCATCGCTTTCATCGCTGCCAAACACACTGTAGTATAAATAAGATCAAACAACTAGCATTAGCTACACTTCAATAGCACTCATGTTACTGCATTCCATCACTACCATGACAGTCTGTTCTAAATAGCCTTTCACTGTGGTATTTATCATTTTTTAATAATCTGTCATTAATGTACTTTGTCATACCGTTCTCAATTAAAAAGGAGTTTGTTAAAAATGGTTGTTTTATTCTGCCTTAGTCAATTAAAAACCCAAATTTCTTGATTTAAAATTGCATTCATCCGAAATTGGGAATGCTTAATTCGGTGAACAGGCAACAGGTCTACTAAGTAGAGCAATGAGTCATTGCATACGGTTTGTTTGTTCTAGCCCACTTCTTTTTTTCTAAAACGATCATTTAATCTGTATTGCTTTCCTTTACGTTTCACGTTTACCAATCAAGTATTTAAAACATTAAGGATAGTAGCCCGAAAAAAATAAAGAGCAGAAGATTGATGATGTACGCTGAATCAAGCAAGGAGCGTCTTTTCGTTCCTATAATTCGTAAGATGACGCATAGGAGGGTAAAGTACGTATGTCTCTTCATTTTGTTTATTTTTATTGTCTCGCTTTTTGTTATAAAACAAAAAAAATAACAAGGCTAGAAATGAGCATACCGAACGAACAGAAGGTTTTGCACTATATTGACATAGAGAGCGACAAGGCGTTGAGCTATGAGAACAGAATAGAACAGAACAAATATTTTGCATCGCTTAAGCCTACATTACCGCTCAAGCCGATCAAAATGACACTGCAGACAACGGTATTTTTGTATAAGAGAGAAAATCATGCCGATGATAGCAATGAGAGCATGGAGAGGATCAGGAATTATTCGAGTGAACGGGAGATCAATGAAAGCTATGTTCGGCAGAAGTTTTTTGTGATCAAGAGGGCGATAATTCGCAAGGACACGAACACACAGGAAGATACGATTTCGATGCGGCTGCGGCACCCCAATCTTCTGACAACTTACAAGACCTTCAGAACGGAGTTTATTGACAGGAACAACGAGCAGCAGGACATTGTGTGGCTGTATTCGCAATTTCTCAAGCACAGGATAAGCCACAAGTACGTGGCCATGGACGAGAACATCATCAGAAACATACTGACAGACGTGTTGCACGGCCTTGAATACATGCACGAGCGTAAGATAATGCATTTGGACATAAAGATCGCAAATATAATGGGACAGACAGAGAACAACCGCATTGTGTACAAACTCATCGATTTCGGGTATGCGCGTGATCTTATGCTTAGCGATAAAGGTTCTAAAATGGAAGAGATCAAGATACCAAGCAAAAGCTATGGTACGTTTCCCTACAAGCCACCGGAGGTAGTGTTTGAAAACGTTCACGGTCTAAAGAGTGATATATGGTGTATTGGTGCAGTTGCATGGTTTTTATCGCTCGGCCGAGTGCCATTTTATCACGACAACGGAGAGAAGAACACAGTGACTTACCGTAGGTTCATAAAGGGCACCAAAAAGCACTTTTTCTATCCAGAAACGTCCAATGAGCTCAGAGACTTTGTTCTCGTGAGTATGAATAGAAGGCGTGCGAATAGGCCGAGCGTGAAGGAATTACTGAAGCACCCTTTCATTCTGGGAACAAAGTTTGATGAGAGTGAAAGCGAGCACGATTCGGGATATGGAAGTGATTCTGATGTAGAATCCTATAAAGATAATAATTTATAATAAAATGATATTTTGAAATTTTTGTTGGGAATGGAACCTGGCGGTGTAATTGTGCCTTTTGGCGGTTGACCATCACGTAGACTGTGGCGAACTAAGTATGCCTGAATAGAAATGATGGTTATAAGCAGATTAGGGAATTTCCTGCCCCATTTGGTGCTGGTGTTGTGAAACCGCAATCTCGAGACGGAAGTGTTTTTTGAAATTTAGTTTGAAAGGTAATTGCTGCAGCAGTGAATGCGCTGGTAGGTAATAAAAATAGTTTGTGCGATTAAACGCCCTGATACACCGTGCTTCGCATTTTAGGAACTTTTGATAGCTGTTTTATGATCAGATTGGCTGTGCAATCACTAATGTTTCAGCTTGCTGTTATGTGAGCGCGTGTGTTCGGTGTGCGCCATCGCAGGAGTGCACGATTGTTTTTACCACCGGTCTCACAAACAGATTGGTATCGATTACTATCAGCAGAAAATAATGAGTTATTTACTACACCCGTTGTACAATGATGGATAAGGGATTTTTACTAAAATAATGAACTGCCTTTTATTCCGTTAAAGCAGGTTCATTTATTCTTACTTCACTTTCACAAACACATAGTAAATTTACCACATCTGTTAGACCTCTGGTTACATTCATGTGCTTTTACTCCAAAAACTGGGCACAAGGTATCGGTTGTTCTCTTCTACAAGAAAATGGAAGTGCAAATAAGCAAACTTTAATGTAAAAAGGAACAAAGGTTTGCTGTTTATAACTAAAATTCTGGTTAACTCTTCTTTTGTCCAACCGATTCACTCCTTGACCTTAAAATGTTTCCGAAACACTGCATTCAATTTCTGCGCCATAAACAGGCGCTGATACATCGTTTCCATATTTTTATAGCACTTGCTGCGATGTATGGTAGATATAAATGTACTTGCCAAAGATTCACCGTGCCTTAATCTTGATACGTAAAAAAACAATTCTTAACACGAAACATGTACCACAAGCACTCACAATTTTTATTAGACCATCTGCTAAGCATGTAAAACGGTTTGTACGTCTTTGTCTGTCATTCTCTCTGTCTGCATCTCAACAAAATACGCCATCATATTTTGAGCGTACTTTCCCAAATAATATTCAGTACAGTTTTTCTTCACAGCCTTCACTCCCACTATCTCCAGCCTGATGATGCTCAACTTTCCATTGCTTATTTTAAACAGATAGCAGAACAGGTCATTTGTGCTAAAAGTTGTTGCAAAAAACGAAAGAAATTTCTCAAAACGTACAATGTCATAATTCCAGAATAGCCGTGCTCCGATACGTGCAAAAAGATTTTCCTTGTCCAGCACACTTATATTCTTCTTTTCAAGCGGAATATATCTCCGATACTCCTTGAATTTCATCGATAATAAACTAAACGCGTTCTTTATAGAGGAGTACGCTGCCAGTTTTTCCTCATTATAATCGACGAATGGAAGAATATATTGGCTGGTAAGCGTGCTTTCGTTCGGAGAAATCACCAGCACATCGGTGCTAGCCAGTGTTACCTTGCTCAGCATTATTATACACGCATTTTGTGGCATGATACCGAATAATTCATCTCTGTTCTTCTCTATCAAATCTGAATGGATAAGATTGATAAACTTCTTATTTGATTGTTTTATGTAGTAAAGACACAGCAATACGGTACTTGTGATGGCCAAAAATGCGATAATAACAGTCAACAAAATTTTGTGCTTCACTTTCATGGTCTAAAAAATGGTTATCTATAAAAAGATAAAGTTTATTTTGGAAAAGGTAGTAGCAGATTTAGCACGAGTTAATGGATATCGCGGCTGAAATTACATCCGTGTTGTGCTAAAATTTTCAATTTTTCTTTTTTAATTTGCTTTATATGAACAGCTGTTCTGAAATTAAAGGAATTAGCGGGAAGTATTCTGAGAGAAAGAAAAACAGTCGAATAATGTGCATAATGACGCTATAATGCAGATATTATGTCGAAAAAACTTGGATATACAGTATTTCCACATAATTTATATACTTTACACGTTTTTATGAAAGCTCGTATCACGACAACAATTATTTGGTTAATTCCTCCGCTTACGCTAGTAAAAAGTGCAGAGATATTAACATAATAATTGTTAGGAATGAAAAATCATCTTTGGTTTAAGTTTGTATCGATTTATTTGATCATCTTTACGTTTTTGCTTTCTTTACCATGGTATAGCAAAATTAACCACTTATAAACATTAAATTAACAACGAAACGTTTAATTTAATACTGGTATAAGATTATATGCAAACGCTTCATGCTCTGCCTCAAGTTAACTCGGCAACATCGCATCGTTCACAAAACAGACTGAACCGTAGGTTAAGCGCTATTCACTTTGATATTATCCGGGCACAATAGCATTCTCTTTCAAAAATGTATTTCTTATTCACCTCTCGTTATAATCATAGCTCTGTGCCAGTTCACACCATGCAATGTTTTTAATAATTGAGCTGTTTGAATGATGGTCTGCTATCCTCATGAGTAAAATATGACTGCCATGAAGCCAGTCTGTGAACAGCAGATACATTTTGATTCATGTTGATTAGAACAGCAACTTTTATTAGTAATGAAAATCGTTAGAAATGACTCATCATACTCATGAAGATAAATCAACCTACTATAACAAAACGAATAATTTGTCCTTCTCAGTGGATGAACATACTCTGCGGTTGTAGTAATAGTCATTTTGAAACCGTTTGAACGGTCTGCAGTTGAGCGGATTTTGTATAATTCAGAGTGGATAATATTTTTGCAAGCGATCCTTTGTTCCAGTCATATTAGAGAGAATCTGTGGTATTTATAGCTGAACCGCAGCAAAACAATATAGTACGAATAATGATCAGCACATAGGATTGTTTTTACGTCTATATTATCGTGTAGTTCTGAACGAATATGTTATTGAAATTCCCATTCTCTCATCTCAATGCCGAACAAAGTATCCATCTTGAGTAACATGCAGGTACTTAGTTTAAAAGTAATTAGGTACAGACACACAGCCCCACATAATAGCTTCGTAATAAATGTAAATGTTGTTTTATGTCATTATCATAACAAATAACTATTTAAAACATTTGAAAAATAAATTTACACATATTTCTGTAAAACAACATCGTATTGTTCCTAACATGGCATTACCTATCGTTCACACATCTTTTCTACGTAGAATTAAAATCATATATTTGACCTCAAGAAGATAAAAACTACAAAATTATTGTTTTACAAAATTTTCTGTTCCGTATTGCCGTGTTAGTTTGGGTCTTTACTTCCATCGCTTAGTAACATAATTTAAATTTATCATCGCAAGTATATTTACGTTGCAAGGTTTTTGCTATCTCATTCCACCTGGTACAACACCCTACACAACAATGTTTTAGCCCTACTTCTCCATTAATTTTGGTTTGTTTTATAAAAATACGTTTAGTTGTTACGCGCCCACTTATTACAATCCAAACAAAACGCACTCTACCGTTGTATTAGCTTTTTAATTTACTTTGATTTTTTTATCGAGCCCTCAAACCCCTCCTTTCCTATGACTGACCCTAACATCAATTTTTACAGAAAAGAATGTTCATACTGCTTCAAGACAACCGCAACAGATCATATCTATGCCTGTTCATGTTCTATACCCGTTTGTTCGTCGCACAAAAGTATGCACATGTCAAAATCTGGTCACAAAATAGTTTTCTCGGTGCTAGACGATATTTTAACCTTTGAACGCGAGTACAGGGAGGAAATCGAGAACGAAAATAGGGATATAAAAGAGGTTGAGGAGCATTTATTGCGTACGATCGATCTTAAGGGTGATAGAGACTGCTGTCCGCACAGCACGACTCCTCAAAATATCATCCATAACGAGACACGGTGCCTATCAAAAAAGGATAAATGTGATGTGAAAGATTTATGGGTGTGTTTTACGTGTGGTTATTCAGCATGTGGACGCAAACAGGTGTATTTAGAAGGAAATAATCACATGGAGACGCACTACAAAGAGACCAAGCATAGCAAAGTTGTTAGAAACGATTTAATGTACTGCTATGTGTGTGAAAAATACGTGTATGATGTTAATTTTGACGACGTGAGCAAATTAACGAATTGCGCACGGATTAAGGACAAGAATGCAGAAGTGTATGAGATGATAAAACAGATTGTGAAATTGAATGAGGAGCAGAAAGACAGCTTATTCAATATAAAAGAGATAGATTATGAGCTTGATTATGATGTGCCAGGCGAAAACGATGAACAGAGTAAAAATGGTGGGCACATCGCGGGTCACAAAGGTATCACAAACAACGGCAATACGTGCTACATATCATGTGTATTTCAGCTGCTCGCTGATATCTTGAATTTTACCACTTTCCACTTTCTTAAATGCTCTGTTAATCCGTTCAACTGTCTGCTATGCCAAATTACAAGGGTATGTAGAGAATTGAAAAGCACGGAGAAGAGCTTGAAAGAACTTACAGAGAACACCAGCACGGATTATATCAACATAAAAGATTTGATAAAGTGTTTGCAGAGAGAAGGACTGGTTATCGATGGCATTCAGCAGGACTTTTCTGAACTGCTGTTTCTCATACTTGAACGTCTGAGGAGCGAGGAGACGAATGAGATTGAGTGTGGTGTGAATGAGCTGTTGATTGGGCTTGTGGTTCGAGAATGGTGTGATGGATGCGAAAAGGAAAAATTGGCAGATAATGAGCAGTATTTTGTTATTTTGAGTGAAAAACGGTATGATAGGCTGAACGGTAAGGATGAGGTTGAGAACGGAGAAGATGTTTCCAAACAAAACAAAATAACGAATGAGCACTCGTTCGGCCCCAACTTCTATTTCTTTGAGGAGGAATGCCTTGGAAAATGCTCATGTGGTGGTACGAGACACAGGAACACGCTAATAAACAAATTGCCCACTAAGCTAATTATCATAAACAACCACAGAATGGAAAATAACGAGTTCCACACAAATGACCAGATCCCTGCTCATTTGGATTTCAATGAACTGATCTATAAGGTAAAGGTGGATGATAAACTTGTGAATGAGGTATTAAGCCTAGGTTTCAGCAAACAGGAGGTACAAAAAGCATTGCGCCTTACAAACAACAATCTTAACAAGAGCATAGAAATGTTGCTCAGTAAAAACGGTAAAGTGTCGGACAACAGCGAATTTAAACTATTTGGAGGCGTGAAATATTACGTGACAGGAATGAACAACGGTCATTACATCTATATCAGGGACAGCGTAGTCATCGATGACAAAGAGATAAGAAAAGTGAAGGTGAATGAAAGGTTTTACAAACATTTTCTGGTGCTGGTGTACAGATCTGTAAGTGTTGCTGATTAATGTGATTTATACGTGCAAGGACCGTTGAGTATAGTAAATGCGTTCTTCATATTTTTTACCGAGTATATTTTATTTATCTCTTCACATAACAACGCGTTCTTTATTCTTGTACGAATGGGTGGTCGTTACAATAAAATGGTTTAGCTGTGCTGAGCGGGTGAAAAACATAAAGTTTAAATATCAGCGAAAAGTGTTGCACCGGGCAAGCACCACTAAATTATAATATTCACAATTACGGATTTTCTACTCCCGCAGCACCTGTTTCAATGACACGTTATCCCGTATTTTCTTGAAGAAAATGCTCATCAAATTGCAATCATCTGATCGCTGTATTTTCTTGAAAAAAATGCTCATCAAATTGCAATCACCTGATCGAGCATTTTCCTGCATCCTTTCTAAAGTGAATATTTACTTATCTCCGCGCTATCTTCACAGATACGCTTTGTCACACCCTGCCGTTCCTCTCGTACTTAAATTTACCAAAAAATTTGCAACCCCTACAAAATGTCAGAGCTAGTCGATCAAAAGCCACAAGCAAACGATTCCGTTCTCAAAAACTTAGAAGAGATAAAACCGGATGAAGAAGAACAGCAAAAAAAGGTGTACAAGTTTGCACTGGTGCACATCAAAGCAACAAAGAACGACACGATAATTCATGCCACTGATCTTACCGGCTCGGAAACTATCACCAAGTCATCTGGTGGAATGAAGGTGAAGGCGCACCGTGATGAGAGTTCAGCATACGCTGCCATGTTGTGTGCACAGGACATCGTCAGTAAATTGAAAGAGCGTGGATATGATGCCATTCATGTTAAGGTACGTGCACGTGGAGGTTCCGGTTCTAAGGTGCACGGACCTGGTGGACAAGCCGCTGTGCGTAGTTTAATACGCGGTGGATTGAGATTGGGCAGGATTGAGGATGTTACGCCGATTGCATGCGGATCTGTCAGGAGGAAAGGTGGTAGAAGAGGAAGAAGACTATAGTTAAACGAGTTTATTAATGTTCTTTTATGGATGCGGTGTTCGTGTTGGTGGCATCTTTACGGATGAGCTCTCGCGTATTATATGCAATACGATATGGGGAAGGTATGTTTTGGTAAAGGAGTGCTGGTGTATGATAGTTGTTGGAATACCATCTCACCATGCCGATACTAAAAATCGTATTCTCTTCAAGCATCGCAATCATACCGTTTTCTGCCAAAACATATTTAGTTGCTGATGGTGATCGTGCCGTGATACTGTGTGGCAGCATGAACGGACTCGCGGCTAAAAAATATGGCAATCATACCGTAAGCATATAAACGACAAAATTTGCAGGTTAATGAGTTGTGTAGGAAGGGTAGCTGCGCTCATTTTATGATGTTGAAACGGAAGCTGCTTCTAGGCATTCAAATGTTACCCGAAGTGCCGTTAAAACATTTATTTTGCCAGTTGCCTTTTAATGGTAAGAAGTGCCTATCCGCCGAAAGGAGATAGAGCGGTCGTATAACGTTACCAAATATTGAACAAGATTTGTACCGGGATAGAGCGTATTCGGGTGAAAACTCGTAAATAATTGTATGCTGTTTAGGGAAAAGTTTTATTTACTATTGACGTGAGACGGTAATAACTTTGACAAGAATACCTGGAAATATTCCATAAACGTTGACTACCAGTGTACGAGAGGCACACACGTGAAAGTGAGACAGAAAGAGCCAACGATGATGTATTCGCTTATTTGATCGTGCATTATCCTTTATAACCAATTACCAACCCATTCCACCGAAACTTTCTTCATAATTGGCCATTTCGTCCAAGGTTTTATCGCAAACGTACTCCCACTCCATTTCAAAAAGTTTGATGATCCCGTCCACCATCCGCCTCTTATCTCCTCCCATTTTATAAAACGTACTTTTGTGACACAGATGCAGGTAATTGCAGTTCACTATCTCACGAATATCTCTGTTCACATCGTTTCTTGCAATACCATAAAAAAGATCTTTTAACTCAACAAGAAAAGCACGGGTCACCTCATCGAATCCAAACGGCGTAAGCAGCGGAAATAAATGATGTTCCAAACCTGATAGCATTATAAGCTCGGACATCTTCTCATTAAACACTCCATTCAGTTTTGTACCGATGTAGTACATCAATCCCACCGATAAGTCACGCATCGTGTGTCCTTTAACTTCGAATGAGCTACCAAGAGAAATCATTTGTGCTATCGTGAGGTGTTCCTCACTAAAAAAGCTGACAGGCTTGAAAATATCTTCGAACTCGTTTGATTCTGCGATACAGCGCAGCACAAAGAATGCGTTGCTGCGTGCACGAGGCACAGCTTCATATGTGTATACGAAGTCATCGATGTAAAAACGGTAGTATGTGTTCATGGTAGTTTTGATGAACCAGTTTAGATTGGATGTAAGGCGACTTTCGATGGCTTGACACGCAAGTAGACGTAATATCTTTTTATCTTTGGTGGATAAATTGTTGTATGGTGTGGATAGCTGTAGTGGAGGCATGAGATTGATTGCGATGGTGGAACATGAACAAAATATCGGTTTAATTTATCAAATAGAGTTTAATTATGATATGAGTGCTACTTTACGGTTATAGCTTGATGGAGAGTTGGTATATGACATATATTATGAAAATTTGTGTAATTTTATGGCAGGAATACTCAAATGGTAAGTAATTTTGTTATTCTCTTTTAGCTCGTGTAAGATTAAACGAAAATGAGCTGTGTAAAAGTGTTTAAATACTTTAAAAATTCTCATCTCAAATAGTTACGTCAAAAAGAACAATTTCACTACTGTTTATGAATCTCAATGTCTTTAAAAACACATATCTCGCATGTATTAACTTGTTTTCTAAAGCTAATGTGCTGATTTTATCTGTAATCTGAATCGAAAACCGAATTGGATCGTTTTTTGATGTACATATGATGCACTAAGTATGGAAATATGTTTAGTGGATTTAGTTCGCTATTAAAATAATTAGCGGCATGATCAATTCAAAATACTTTGTTCATAGCGTTATACAAAACAGACCTTTAAAATTTGACGCTACTGCATCGTGTTGGTGATCATCATCCTTTACAAATAATCTTATTAAATACAACTTTGGTTTTCGTGTTAAAAACAATGATATTCTCTTGAAAATAGTAAAACATGAATGATAAATCGAATACTATAAAACCGGATTTCGGTTGATTATTATCTTAGAACGGGAATTGCCAAAAGTAGTTTCAAAAATACGTTATACAACAAAACATTGTACTTTGTAAACATACTACCTCAATAAATGTGCAGTATAAGCATCGAACACTTTTTTAAGATAACCACTTTAATTTACCAAAAAGAAACTGCAGATTCAGGAAGTCTTCATAAAATTAAACAAACTGCTTTGTTTTACCTTCTTAATCTTGGTCTGCCGATTTCCATTACTGACATTGTCGGTATTGTCTTGTACAAATTTATATTCAAAAAGATCCTTAATGTCAAAATCTTTCGTGTCACATAGAGCATATATCTCAGTTCCTTCCGATTTAGACAATTTTATTCTGATTTCACCACTTGTAACGAATGTCTGCCGGTAAATAGGACAGTATGTGGGATTTTGCACACGAAACCGATCAAAATTTATCACGCTGCTCCTTAGAAAGAATTTCATGGTCAAGTGTTGGGGTGTAGCACTAAAAATCTTGTAAAGTACAAAGCGAGGTAAACAGAGGTATTCCCTCCCTTGCAGGTCATACATTACAAAGCATAATGTATAAATATCGATTGTGCAGAGCAATTTTTTCAAAACGGACTATTTGTTGGGAATAGGCGATAAGAAGGATCATTTTGGACAAAAAATACAAAGAATATGTAAAAGCGTATATTGCTCGATTGATAGCGAACAAGACTGTTTCAATGATATCAGCCATTGAAGCAAGAAGCACATTAAAAATTATTGAACGGTCGAGCATGCATATTTAGCAGATGGTGGCAGAATGCGTAGTATTGGTGGCTAAATATTTTTTGAAGAAAAAATGATCAAGTATAGAAGTAGGCAAATAAATTCAACATGAACATCCTGGATCACATAGCCATTTCATTAATTCGGTGATAGCATGCTGTTTTTAAGGCAGTAGAAGGATGTGACTTGTTACATTCCGTACTATGAATGGAGTAAACACTTGTGCAGATAACTAACAGTGTTGTTATAATTGATGAACAAAATTGTTTGCAACCAAGTGATCAATATAATGAACAAATATCTCTCCTTCATATTTAAATTACATATGCCGTAAGAAATGAACAAAAATCAGTCATAAAACAACAAAGAATAGTGTAAATAACCAAGCATGTGTTGCTCTATTGGTTGATCAAAACAGTAATGTTTCACATAAGCTATAAAAACATTTACAGATAAATACACCATGATAAATACGATATTTCTATGCAATCCCGAGGGAGAATACAGGATAAAAAGATCGTTTACACTTGAAAAAATAGACCTGAGATCGGCATTCAAGACCAAACTGGCACTGCGTAATTTTTTTAGGTTTGAAGGTAAATTGTATGTGGTAAAGACGTACAAACTGATAAAAATCGTGTTTGTGGTTGAAAATGAGAACCCCTTTATAACATTCTACTACATTGATAGCCTGTTCCAGTTGCTGAATGCGTATTTCTCCGGATTTTCTGAGTCAAACCTTATTTACAACTACGAGGAGGCATATTATATGCTGGATTCCATGTTCTTGGACGGAAAGCTAATCCAAAATAACAGGGAGTTGATTTTGGACAATACAAAGGCATTCTTCAGACGAAAGCGGGCACAGAAGAGTTGATGTACCTCCATAGTGATATCATGATAAAAATAAAGCTACCTCTCTATGAAAAAGTCTTGTCTTATACATCGCTGTGAATACCTCGATCTAAAGCCAATGATGGTTCATAATACCTGGCCTTATGAGTATGAAGGGCTGGTTCGTCACCAATAACGAAATTCATGAGCAAGTTTAGAACATCTGGACACGATGAAAGAGCACAAATCATGATGCCTTTCTCATGATCTGATGGTAAAAACATACCATTCACCAGTTATTAGACAATTCTATTTAATTTAGCTCCACTCCTTGATCACATTTCTCAGAATTTTAGACTTAATTGCATTTTCTTTTATCAACTCACGAACATCCTCACTTTTTATATCTTTCAAGAGGTAATGCACGTCCCTACACTCCTTCCCGCTGTGCACAATCCTTAAGATCATTAATCGAATCAAATCGATATTATTTGTATGCAGAATTACTTGACATGTATTTGAATCGATGCACGGTAGCACGTTAATGTAGTTATATAGCGTGTCGTATGCCGCCATATCTATCATTTTTAATACCGTTGATCCATTGTCAAAATAGGCAAATACTTCCGTGTCCATTCCTAGTTCCATAAATTGCTGCAAGTATGTGATTAAAACATTTTTGTACCTTTTAATCAAACCCACCAGGCATAAAAGTTCCTTTTCCTGTATTAGAAGAGGTACAACAAGTGGAATGTACTGGAGTATGTGATTGCTTACAAGCTGTAAGATCATGGCAATAGCCTTGGTGTTTTTATGTTCTAGCAGAATTATTTTGAGCTCTTCGTCCGAAATGCAAAAATGGTCGACAAACAAATCGTGATTTTGAACGTAATCATGCACCAATGCGAGTATTTCGACGTGGTCCATGTTTCTATTTATCACAGCCCTAGCAATGTCATAACAATTGTCTTCGTTGATTGCCTGTGCAAGTGACAAAGCAATTTTTTTATGATATTTAACGGGAACAGTGAATAAATGAACTAAATGCGTGGTGGAAAGCATAGCAGGTGGTATCCTATCCGTTGTTTCAAGGACTTCTTGCCAAAATTTCTTTGCTGTACCTTCCCAATCCCTAATAACGTATCCATTAAGTATCGGCTGTGTGTTCCCTGTTCTGTAACTCTGCAGACATTCATTGGCAATATTTAACTCACCGATGTTACTATCCAATAAAAATCCGCTATTGCTATCCAACATGTTCATTCGGACATAATCGACCAATCCATTGTTGTATAATTTCTCAATCGCACTGTTGTACGATCTCTTATTCGAGACGTTGTCCAGAAAATCATGCAATTTACCTCTAAGAATACCATCGATGCATTCCTTGTGGCTTACCAGCAGATTAATAATCTTACTGACCTGAGGTATCTTATTTCTGACTGTGTGGTAGTCCAGAACATACTCAAGCACGGTTCTCTTGTCCTCTGCAGTGTCTATTATCTTTGATAAAGGTACGACAATATCGTAGTTACTATTTTTGGCAATTTTGATACAATTGACAATGAAATGCCCTCTGGCGTTCTTTTTTAGGAGCATTCCAGTCAATTCATTTTCAGTGATGGCGGGTGAATAATTTTTGTTTATCTGCAAATTTACTATTAGGTCATCTGAACCATTTCTCATTAAATTATCCTCGCCAGATATAATTTCTGTTCTAGCCTTTGGCGCATACACATTTTCATCAAGTTCTAATTGTAGAATATTCCTACAGCGAATTAACACTTCGTTGTTCTTACGTCTGTCATTTTCTCCGGGAACGGATTTATATTGTGCACTTGTATTTCCATCGTACCTTCTCATCGTTGTTTTCTCGTCACCATTTTCTTGCATCGTATCATCCATAATCACATCTTCCAACTCTCTTATTTCTATTTTAGCCTTACTCTTGAATGACAGATAAACATAACGGAGAAAGTTATGGTCATTAGTTTGTCTGATAACCTTCAGCACTGTTAACCCGTAAAAACTTGGTAGTCTCTCATTTCCTTCCAAAAAAGAATGCATCAAGTGTTTGAAAAAGAAAAAATCGTACTTGTAATACTCCATTACCATGAAATAGAACTCTTTGTCTTTCATTTTTCTAACTATACCACTCAAAGAAGGTTCCATTCCCAACATAGCAAGTTCTTTCCCGTAGATCAGATAATCCGGCAGTAGAATGAAAATAAGTTCATTTTTGTTGTATCTATCGATGTGGTAAAACTTGATGTGAAAGTCCACAAGAATGGTAAAACCATCATCTTTTCGCTTGGTCACAAGCGATTTCAAATATTTCCCGTACTTTTTGTTGAACTTATTCTCCTGTTGTTCGGTGTACGTCTCTCTCAATTTATTCCTTCGGATGTACTTATCAGTACTGAGCATATCACGGTGTGTGTCGATGTCTAAATTTTCGGTATTTTCTAACAAGAAAAGTGGCTTGGTGTACAAATCACTCGTCTTCTTCAGCGATCTCAATTTCAGCAATTTTTCTTTTATCATCAAATGGGCAAAAAAATTTACGAATTTTAATCGATGGTAAGAATGCGTGAAAACACGTGCCCGTCCCCTTGCATTACGTGTCATTATGGATTAAAAGCTATTCAATGATTTTAAACGTGCATTTAATCACAAAAGGAGATATTGTTGTGCGATGAAAGTGTTGTAAGGCGATAAATTAATTGTATTTACAGTGCTGAATGCCGAGAAATAGTTTTAGATGCGTATTTGTTGAGTTGTAACGTGCTGACTAAAAATCAACCGTGTTCCGTTTCGCACAGTAAAACGACCTTCATAAAAATAACCGTGTTATTTATTTCAGAGATTAAACCCCCTTGATGAACACACTAATAATGAAGAACCATCCGATTGATCACAGCCCTGTGACCGCCATTTGTACGAATAATCGCCAGATTTTCGTTTTTCAGAGTAACATCCTGACAGTTTACTCTTCGCTGGCACTTACCAAAACGTTTATCTGTGATGTAAAGATATGTGTTACCGCGTGCTGTGTGTACAACGATGTGTTGTACATGGGCACGGATGATGGTTTATATACATTTGCAAAAAATCAGCTTGCAAAAGTGCGGGAGTGCCTGGTTGTCCGTATATGTGTGGTTGACAGGCGGTTATATATTGTAGAGAGAAAGGACAATGAATATGTGCTGGTTGTTGATGGCGAAGATGTTTGCAGGTCAAGGACCGATATTTTCGTTGGATGGGCAGGTAATCGATTGGTAGTTGTTGGCGATATGGTTAGATGGGGCTTAGAAGAATGGGAATGGGTTGGGGATGGGCTTACATCTTTTCATGTGGTGAGTAGAATCAGTGGATCAGATAGGAAGGAGCATCGAAAGAACAAAAAGAGAGCGAAGAAAGGAAGTAGAAAAAAAAATGAGCATGATTTGGCTGACAAAGGATGCGCAAAAACGGATATTAGTGATGTTAAAAGTTATCATAAACATGGTTTGGTGGATAATGAAGACATAAGAACGGAGTTTAATGACGAGATGGGTAGTAATTGGGGAGGCCCAGTGGAGGAAAGTGAAAATCAATTGAAAAGAATACAAAGAGATTTTCAACACGATATTATAAGCGGTGATGAAGGCGTAAAAGATAATATAAAACACTGTCGGAAGTATTATGGTGTTGTTACAACTGAGAAAGGCGACTTACTACTTTTCGAGTTGAAAAACGGGTTAATACTGCAAAAATTAAAACTGCGAAATTCATCGGTGTACGCGGTTAAACTGAAGGAAGACTTCATAGCGACCGGAAACGATTCGCGGATAATGTGGATCAAAAGCAACGAGGAGTATTTTTACCAAAAGTACAGACAGCTGGACATTCACTATTCAAAAACGCATTTAGTTATAGACAACGGACGAATCATAAGTGCAGGTGAAGATTCTCTGCTTAACGTGGTATATACGGACAAGGAGATGTACTACAAGTATTTCAACGATAATACGGGAGTATTAAAGACGTATAAGAATATTTTATGTGTTCTTGAAAACAAAACATTAAACTTTTACACGTTAAATCGCGCTAGAACAGGTGAAGATGCAGGTGAATGTGGTAAGAATAGCATGATTGATGAGAATGGTTGCAGAAAACAAAACAAAAATGGTGCGGGACATACTGCAAATACCTTTGATAACGGCGATTTTACAGGTGGTAAAACCGGTAACTATAGCGACAGGATGAGTAAACGAATAGAATATCTTCTAAGGTACAAAACCAATCAACGAATACTGTCATACGATTTAAATGATAAATTTATAGCATACACTAACGCAGATAAGACCGTACTACTGCACTACGTACTTGGTGACAGGTTGATGATTGACAAAGCAAAAGAATTTTCACCGTGTTACTTCTTGAAGATTACCAATGATCAATTGATCATGGTCAAGAACACAATTGTAATATTTGATCTAAATGAATTTAAGGAGAGAGAGGTGACAGGAGCGATAGATGTTTTTAATGTAATGAATTATGACTGGAATGGATT
>NW_007360638.1:19921-23194 GCF_000192795.1 Vavraia culicis subsp. floridensis | reverse complement strand
CGTGGGTATTGATTGTGTTATACCCAGTACTTCAGAAAGTAATAAAACTGACCAAATTGAGCAGGATAGATGGGAACGGTGCCACGTTAATGATAAGATTGCCGATGTCGATGATCATATAGCACATGATGCCATCTTTAGGAGTACTGATAAAAAAGCCACTAGCACAAATAACGATGTTTACGCCTCTTCTAGCGGGTATTGCGGCATTGATGGAGCATTCAACCAGATAAACCACCAATTCGGATCAACGTTCGCGAAAGATAAAACATCTGTGCCTTTATCCCTTAGTGCAGGCACGTTTGTTGTTAAAAACGCGAAGAAATGTGCATTTCTTTATAACGGTAATACTTTTATCACAAAATTTAAGAAGAAACGCATTCACAAGATAATATTGAACGATGACTGCTTAATAATAGCATTGAGAGATGCACTGATTATGATAAAGGACGAGAAATACTGTAATAGCGTTGTTATAGGCAACTACGTGAATGATGTGGTGTTTTTTAACGGATATCTAATTGTTCACACAGATGAGATAAAATTCGAAGAGTGTTGTGTGGAGAGTATCAAGGAGGATGTTTACAAGAAAAAATAAACATGATCAACAAATTATGTACGATCTTTTTACAACTATGGTGTTAATATGGTCTGTTAGCATTTGTTTATTGCCAAATTGGCATTCCAACTTTATTGTTTTTAACAAATAAACCTCACATTACACTATCATTAACTCGTATGCATTTTGCTCCGTTGCAATATTATGAAAGGTTACTGCCATTATAAGCATAAGAATCAGTACATGATCTATCATTCATCATCATATCCCTTCTTCACATGACCTATTCATTGGCATTCATAAAGTATATCAACAAGGAATATATCATACAAAGTATCAAAACTCTAAGCGATTCTAGCTATGACCTGAACGAGAAACTAGGAATAATAGCCCGGATGACAGATATTCTTTCAGACCGCAATTTGCTTCGTGATCCAGACATGCAAAAAGTATATCCAAATCTAATACATTTATTATTGGACGATTTGCTCTATGACAGTATACTCGTCCTGTTGGGTAAAACTTGCATGCTCATGAATCAATTACAGAACATTTTGTTCGCTAATGGCATATTTGATCACTTAAAATACAATAAAGTAGAGACAGACGTGTTTGTATATTCGTTATGCTATTTAAACATTGATCTAGCCAAGTATTATTTCGATAACATATATAGAAAAGAAATTGACGACGAAGGGTTTATAGCAATGCTAAAGGAGTGGTATGTGAAGGAACTGAAAAGTTGTGAAGACAAGCCGTTTATTTGATGTAATACACGCAGGTGTGAGGACAGATAAAATTAATGAATAAATATATTGTTGCTGTATAAAAATTTTATATATTTCAGATTTTATTCAATTAGTAATGCATTTAAATTAGTTGTTCTATCCCGTTTTTCAAAAACGGGTGCATGAATGGATAGTATACCAAAATAGCGCTTTTGAATGTGACTAAAACATCAGGTCATTCTTTTCTATTAATTGTTGTATAGTTACAAAATCAATAAATCACTTTCATTCATTGCATTAGCTCATCATACACAACATTTCTTGTGTATACTTTACCATTCTCATACTTTCCTTGGTCTCCATTGTCAGCAACATACACTCTTAGACCGTTTGCATAGCGCACTCTCGACAAAGCTACATACAACTGACCATGCACAAAGACAGAGCTGTGCAGATAAACACCTACCTTGTCAAATGACTGGCCCTGTAACTTGTGGATTGTCATCGCAAACGAAAGAAGAACCGGAAACTGTCTTCTCTTGAGTATGAATGGCAGCTGTGTCTCGCTCGGTGCCATGTCGATCCCTTAGTATGACTGCCCTGCTACCCTTCCTGGATCCGGTTACAATAGTAGCTATGATGAAGTTTGTGTGGAGCTCATCAACCACCAGGCGTGTGCCATTGAGCAGGCTATTGGCTGGATCAAGGTTGCGCAATAGCATTATCAACGCACCTCTTTTTAGAACTAACTTGTGCGGTGGCATTCCTGAAGGCTGCTGCTTGTTGAGGAACTCTAACGGATAGTTCGCAACAACATCGTTGTCCTCTGTGACAATAGAGTCTGCACTCGTGTATGTTACTTCGTTGCCAATCATCAAGTCAAGGACCCTGTCATTGATTTCCTTTGCAGCATCGTTGTTCGTTGTGAGTATAGTTCTGTTCGTCAGATCTTCGCTGTCAGCCATGTTGGCAATATCACCATATATCTCGTTAACGATGTCATCGCACATATCGTCAACATGCTCGTTGAACAGCCCAAGTGCATCCTGCGGTCCGTTGAACACACAGATGTATGCGAACAGCTTTCTGATGTGGTCAGATGTCTCTGTCATTGCAGCTTCGCTCAGCACGTTCTTCCATTCACTGTCATCCTACAGAAGATTCTTGCCCTTGCTGCTTCCTCGAATGTGCCATATACAACATTGTTGGCACTTCTTAAGTCGTCGAATGACGTGGCACCTCTCACATTGAGCAAGAGCATTCTCAGATAGAATCTCTCCTTTTCCTCTGGATTGACCGCATACAATCTTGTAATGACTTTGTCATCACCCCGCTGTCGCAATACCCATCGGCTGTTCTGGTACACATAGTGATATGGAATGTTGGTGTAGAGATATTGTCTGATTATTTTTTACTACAGTTTGCACTATTTTTTTGGTTTTATACTTTTTTTAGAATATGCACAATACCGAAGTGCTTTTTTAAGAACTGTGCACGGAGCACAGGAACATTTTGCAGACTCTCATAGGTCCGATCAATAAATAAAGCTTTGCCGCGGTAGACAATCAGCTGATCATCTACAGCACAGACAAAACCACCAGGATTTAACAATTGTGTTTTTTGCACCAAAAACTTTTCAGTCGGCGTATTGTCAAAATCTGGATGCATGGGGTATCGATTTTTCAACTTATTTATAGTTTTATTTCTTACAAAATAAACGTTAGTCGATGATAAGAACATATAAAATGTTCACAAAAACGTCAATTTGATTGTGATGTTATGTTCTGTTACATTGACCAAAAACTCACTTTTACATCCATTTCTTTGTATTTCATTCTTTTTCTGGTAAATCATCTAAATATACTGTGAATGCCATTGTAATTTGTTACAATGTTGAGGACATCAAACAAAAGTTAAAAATGCAGATATGTTATTTATTTCATGCACTTTGATTAGACGTGGTGGTGTTCATAAAAACAGCCAACT
>NW_007360638.1:16783-19111 GCF_000192795.1 Vavraia culicis subsp. floridensis | reverse complement strand
CCTTTATAATTTATTCTTATCTACACCCTTGGTTTGTTTGGAATCTTATCGATCTCACATTCCGAGCTTGTTTTCAACATAAATGGAGATGTGCCAATATCTCTACCAAATGATATGTTGATCGCTTTAGTAGCTGGTCTTACAAAGTTTGTCCAATTATATTTCCGAATTCTGATAGTTTTCTAAGCTTACTCATGAGTGCGCGTATTATTTTTTCAATAGCTGTTATTTGATAATGGTATGGAAACACAAATGCATGTGTTGTTCCATATTGCCCTGTGAACCTTTGGATGGCCTCATCCTTGAATTCAAATACATAATCAGTCAATACCTCTTTGAATGCTTGTTTAGTGATGATAACTTCTTGGATTGTCCTTGATAGTTTGTACATTTTTATCGAGTATTATTTTTGATTTGACCCATTTGGTGCGGTGATCACTCGCCAAAGTTATGAATTTATTTTTCACTTTATCTGCGAGTCGGTTTATGAGGTCGATCTCATATAGCCAATTTTGCGTTATTTATAGTTTTATTCTCTGTATTTTGTTTTCTCTGTCATTCTTTTGGCATGTTGGGCAAGCTCCGCTGAATTTTTCGATGCCACGATTCGTGTTTTTCCAGTGGTAACGCTGTGTTATTAGGAATTGCAGCGTGTTACTTGTGCCATGTCCAGATATGATATTCGGTGAGTGTTTTTGTCTTTTCTTTGTCTGATATTCTATTCAAGTTTCCTGTTTCTTGGACTATGTTCATTCTAATGGAGACATCAACTGCATTGTATATGTCTTTTGCGTATTCTGTAGTAAATGCGAATTCCTGCAATTTAAGGACCCTCCGAGTAGCCTAATTGATGAATTACCGCGTGCATGTAAGTGGTGAGGACCCTATGATCAGTTCTCAGTTTAAATGTGTTTCTCATGAGGTAATGCTTATAGTGCTCTATTCCTTTTAGTACAGCAAGAAGCTTTTTATCGGTAGCAGATTAATTGATCTGATGTTTGTCGAAGCTTTTGCTGAAGGTAAAGCATTCCTTCTTGTCCTTGGTTGTTTGCTTGTTAGAGGATGGCGCCTATGCCGGTTTCTTATGCATCCGTAGTCACGATGGCATCCTTTTGGAAATAGAGTTGTGCTTGTTCAGGTAATTTTTCATGCATTGTTTTTTTTTCAAGGTTTCCCCTTGATGAGTTATTGTGAGTGATCTTTGCTTTATTTTTAGCGTTTTTACCCTTGAGAAAATTGACGAGTGCTTTGATTAACCCAAATATTCTGATTTTATATCCGTATAAATTTTTGACTCTTCCCGATATTTAATCGGTGTGCCGGCAATAGATGCTATATTCCCAATATATTGTTCATATTGTATGTTTTTGGGAGTAACGCTTCTCGTAATTGTTGAAGTGTCCACACCAGTGTCAATGAGGGTCACCCTCTGCACAGTGGATGGTTTTTGTGGAGATAGTCTCAATAAGATACAACTCAACAAAGTTTTATCTAGACTATTGTCATTTCCATCCACTTGATCGATCTTCTAGGTTTCCGGTCTCGTCTTGCTCACCCCTTTATGAGCTGTTGGAGCGTCAATTCGAAGTATTTGGGATTGATCCGCTTCTTTGATCCGGAGACAAGCTTATTCTTCCTCTGTATTTCTAAACTTACCTAAGGATCCTGCGGTCGAAGCCATATTAGAATTACAGTTAGTGTTTTATTTCTGTGTTCAAGATATATTATCGTTTTTAGAGAGTTTCGGGCTTATTAATTAGCGTTTATGTTGGCTATCATCCACAGCAATAATATGCAGAAATGCAGACAAATACAAGAAATATTACTAACAGATACTGATATAAATAATATACGAATATCTGATACCGTTATTTTCTGTTCGGTTAGATGTCTCGTTTGCGGTATAGCTGTTTCTACCTTTTGCTTTTCCTTCAGTATCTGTGTCTTCTCGGATATTGTTCCTATCTGATAATGATCATGTTGTACTACCATGAACATAATCCTTATGCGATGAATTTTGATTATAACCTGGATTGTGTGCCAGAGACATCGTTAACAGGCAGTTTATGTCATATGATTCGTCTTCCATATTAATTACATGCCTTGTGTTCGTATCACTTTGATTAATGGGTATTTGACCTGATTTTTTTCCATTTTGTTTACCTCTTCTACTTTAGATTCTAGAACATCTTCTGCTAGTCGAACAGACGTGTTTGCATGTGGTTGTTCAATTATCTGCTCATTACTAACATTCAAAAGTGGATTTGAGGAATAAATGTCCGATAATTCATCATTTTCTTGTTTTGCATTTCTGGTTTCATACCTATT
>NW_007360638.1:7200-16185 GCF_000192795.1 Vavraia culicis subsp. floridensis | reverse complement strand
GTAGCCACATTGCCTGATTCATGCCAATGCCGTCAAGGTCCAAAATTTGCGATGTTTTATCACACGAGTTATGGACATAGAAGTGATATCTCCAAGCGCAGGAGAGACTTCAATCGCATGCAGACACCCTTTTCTTTAGAACTACTCCTACCTCGAGTATTTCTGTCCCTTAAAATTCCACGGGTTCAAGCCATTCCTCCAACTCCGGCTGTCCATCACGGCCTTTTACATCCTGGTTCGTTTATAAACATTCACTCTACCTTTACCACATAACACATAATTCAGCCGTTTTCTATTCGAGCATGTCTTACAAAGCAGAACTATGGAGTCCTACTTTCTGGTACTGAACGATATAGACCAACCACGGACTATTGAACAATCTGGTTAGCCATCGTTCGGAATAATATTGATAGAGGTTGTTGAATAAACCTAGCGGAACAGCATTAATCGTGCATTGCACATATCTCTGCTCGATACCGCACAGAGACATCTTCTCTCGTAAACAAAATAAATAAGTCTGTGCGATACTCTTCACAATGGTAGCGAAACATTTGTTGTGTACGTCAAATTTTATCATTTGTTTTGAGTACTAGGAATCACAGAGTATTTTTCTGATCAAAATAGCTTAGCAGTATAATCCGACTGATGGCCGATAAATCCAAGGAAAAAGTGCTTATTACCGTGTAAGCATATGAGTTGGTTAATTTATGCAACACCATCATATGAATAGGAAACAATTCGCAAGCCGGTTTGGCAGTTCTAAAAATAAATTATTTGACCCTTCGAGAGGAATCAAAATCTTTTGTATTTGCACTGAATGAAGAGTCAAAAAGTTGTTGTGTAACCCACTCTTTCTGAGACGCTCTCACTTATTCTTTACTAACAACATCGAAGTTACATAATCACCAAATTGAAGCTACTTACTTAACAATTACCAGAAGATCTTAAACAGTAGAAAAGGCATAATATTACTGTGAAAAGAAGCTAATATTATTTAATGGATAGTACAAATTTTTTCTATTTTACAAACGGAAGTAGCGAAGCTAGTCAGTACATAAATAGTCGGTTGCTCACCATTGAAACAATTTATCAATCTTTTTAGGAGTTCCGTCCACGTTGGCAATCATTGAATTCTTTTCACGATATATCTCGAAGTACAAAATTCTGATATGCACTTTGGTAGTTTTGTTCACCCGGTAAAAATTATTTTTCTACACCTTAACAACCACATATTTACGCTCAATGACCCCTAGATCACTTCTTAGTCGAACTGCGTAATGTTCTGGTCAAGAGATGATCAGAAATTGCACAAACAGGTCGTGATCACAGAAGGTTTCTTCTTTGGTTATTTCGATGTTTGAGACCTTCGACAGCAACACTGCCTATTTGTACTGCTATTGTACATATTCGAAATTAAATGCAATGTTCGATTCCTGTTAGTGCTTCAATCGTTCATCTGAAATAATATCGGGTCTTTTGATGTTCACATGTCACTAGCCAAACAATATTTAGCTGTCGGTCAAAACTTTACAGGCCTTTTGAATATCTTGTAAAGGACGGTCATATTGTATTTTTCAAATAACCACTGTACTTAACATACGTGTTAAGGAAGATGTGTATATTGTACGTTTCCCGAATAACTTCTGTGAAACATCAACCCTTTGTCACATCGTTCTTCCTACATAGTTGCTCTCACGTAAACTTAGTACCCTTTACTATGCTTTACGCCGATAGTATTTGCAAAATCTGAGACTGATGCTCCATGATCACAAACAAAACAGACCCTGAAATTTTTTTGTCCACTAGCTTTGAAAGTGTGTAGGGTTGAATCTGACTTCGAAATCGCTTTTTCATGTCATCGTATGTACTCTTAAAAACAGCATTGTACCAAACAAAAATACTAATAATACCCAGCTCATATGTTTTTTCAACAGTTCAAAATCGCTATCAAATCAGGTGGACGAAATTGACAGTATAGAAACCCGATAACGCACATGCATACCAATTACAATTACTTTTGGTACAATTCTTGTTCTCACGGAATTCTTTTTTGGATTCAATCAATTCTATATAAATGTCCCTTGAAAGGCAGGGTTTGTTTTACAAAGTTGTTTTGTACATGCAGCACAGATTTTGTGCTTGATTTATTTCCCTTGTTTGTGAAGATTACATAGCTCATTACATCTTTCTTAACCCTATCATCATTCATATGATTTATATCGCAATCTACTATTTTTTTCTTGTCCACAATCTTTGACTTCCGTTATTGTTCTTCGTTAAACATGAGGAAGATATTACAAGCTTATGTTCAAGTACTTAGCCCGAAGAGTTACGCATGTCCAGAAGATTATTATTTCAACTCGCTATAATATATTTGAAATATTTGGCTTATATACTCATTTTAAAGCGATATAACTGTTTCTATTACAATATCCTCTTATATTCATCCTTTGTGGAAATATCATCGGAAATATGTATTTTGTTTCGTGCTATATTTGTACTGCGATTACACCTGGAAATTGTTTTCTCGTTTTTTTGTGCTTAAAACATAGCTTTTATGTGACTTTTTGTGTGTAATGAATGATATTCGCTTGATCATGCTGGATCGAACCGAGGTGTAGTATCCTCGAATCATTCTCTGATGTTGTGAGAAATGGAGAAGTTGCGTGCCAGAAAACATATTTTACCACAATGAAACCTGTTAAGAAATTCTAGCACCAGTAAAAGATATCCTTTGCAGTGATACAATGTGTGAGCATATTTATGATTGCAAACTAGGTTAGAAAGTTTAGCAAAGATTCAAAATGTAATGTAGATTACTATGACAAAAGAGTGCATAAAGACCCAGTATGGCTTTCGATAAAGTTGCTTATATTGATAAATATCGATATAATTCTCTTTCTAATTACCAGCACTGAAACGATTTGTTAGGTATGATGATTTTAGGTACTTGGATCATCTGAGCGAAGATATGGATAAGCGTATTTCACATATTTGCTTGTGATCATGTCATGTATTTACCGTAACTGTATTGGTGTACATTTGTTTCCTCAGCTTCAAAAGCCGTAACGACCATGAGAACAACCAACTATCTCGGTGGTTGAAGCCCATCAGTATAAATGTATTGACTGATATCATGTAACTGTGCTTACTATCGCAGCAGTTCTGTCTGGCATGAAAAATGACCGGCATGTTTTAGTAATGAGTCGATAACGATACATAGCATCGAAAATTGTTTATTTTAATTAAAATGTACTAATCCCGATGTTATTGCCATATGGCACAGATATGTCGACACTATTTGCTACTCAATACATAATCAATTACCTCCCGTCATTTTACTATTTTTATCTTTGTGTGTTCACATGCATGTGAAATTGGTAATCTTGTATTGAATCATTTGAACAAAACATCTTTTATATTTATCAAAATTTTGCTTAGCACACAACATGAATCAATATTAGCTTCCACTGATTGAACCGCAGGCAAACACTTATCAGGGAAACTTGGTTACTTCTAGCCCGTAATAAGATTTTTAAACAATGCACAAATAGCGATGAGGATACTATCGCTGCTGTCTTGTAGATCCACTAACTGTGGTTTTTGAAACACTTGGCCGTTTTAAGCATTTTTTTCGCACTAAACTGAATGAAGTGTGTTATTATCTAGCAAGCTATTCTTTGGCTCGATGTATCTATGTTATACAAGATCACTATTTTGACATTCTGAAAGTATCGTCATTAAAAGCTCCAGCGCAAAAAACAGGCAAGAGAGGTTGCAACACAAATCATAGAAACTTGTATCAGATGCATTAATCCATATGCACCAGCAATGATACCACAAAGAACACGATAATTGATGCTTGCTAACCAATAAAAACGGACCTGATTGACACTCCACGATGGCCTTCAATTTTGAGCAGGAATGCATCTTAATAATCAGAATTTTGTGTATTACAATCCCAACTTTACCAGTAAATGCATCCATGTGGTATTAAATCATATATAAGTCACGAATGAAGCATTGTATGGCTCTGTGGCTAATAAATAGGGTGTTCAATATTCCATCCTTGTACGGTATAAACACACAATGCGATTTGTATAAGAAAAATACACAAAGAAATTCTGCAAATTCCATTCGAATACGCAAAAAGAGAACTGTTCTCGATGAAACAACTTGCACGGATGAATAAATTACAAACTCTATAATACTGATGCATTATTCGAGAAATCATACTTTCTTTTTACCGCTATTGTAAACATCATTACAACAAATCATAAAATATAGATTCTCCAACAACAGGAGTGTTTTGTGGAAAAATGACAAAAAAATGTATGAGCCGTGCAAACTTATTCCACGCAGGTAGAACGTGCATCGGAAAAATCAACATTCATCTGATATCGAATTTGGCTACTTCAAAAATCTTTGCACCGGGGATTACTGCGCAACCCAATGAGCGAACCTTTAGTGTATGATTCGGATACACAAACACAGAATGATGTATTTTTTGCAGATAACAGAACACTACACGAGATGAACTGAAAATGATAACAGTGTTCAGTCTTGTTGTGATGTGTTCTCCAAAAATACGATCTATTTCGCTTCTTTGATTTGTTTAGGATGATCAGGACTCACAAATGTAACAGCAAATTGCATATGTCGGATTGATAGATGTGAAACAACATTTGCAGCACAAAAACCATGTATTTTTTCACAAAGCTTGATTCCATTATAAGTACTCATTTTACTGATCATAACTATCTGATGGATTGTGAAAAACGGATTTTATATTGTTTTTGAAAACTATCCATCTGTATACCCAGTGAGCGGAAAATATAAAATGTTTCTGATAAGTGTCATTGGCATGAGCAACAAATACCGACGTAAAAGCCAAATGACAACGAGAAGATAATCATGATTTATGGATAACAGCTATTAATCAAGAGGATGGCAAGACTATTGATTTAGGCCAATCACATCAAGGTTATGGTTGCCGAAACCAACAACGAAAACCACTAAGTCAGAATGTCGGATGGAAGTTAGTCGCAAATGGACGTGATACTGCTTACAAAACTTTTTGCAAACAAGTTTAGCACTATAAAGTATCCATTTCATCGTTTAAAGATCGACATGCAGCATTAGTACAAGTTCAAATGGTATCAAATATTTTAAGCTCCAGATGTACGACTACGATCAGATCTTTTCCTCAAAGCAGATTTGTTATTAGCCAACAACAGCGTATTACAAATTAGAAATCCTCTGCTTTCGTAAGACATACTTGTTTAGATGTTGTAGCACTCTTGTGTTGGTATCAAGTATCATTTGTATACTGAACATGTGCTGCTCGTATCTTCGGATGTATTTCGGCTACAAGACAGCTTCACTGACCTCTCATAGGTGCCAAGATTAACTCAAAATTTTATTAATTTGTCGGAATAATCACGATTTTTATATAAATCGAATTGCCATTGCCGACTAAAATATCCTGAAATCCTATTATTTCAATTGGAATGTGTTATAAGTAGCGCTTATTAGCTTAATAATGAATATGATAGTTTACTTCGCCAATATATCATAACATAGTATACGATATATGACTCATTTTGGTTCACAAAGAGCCATATTAGCGATAAAATGATCTTATATTGTGAGTGCAAAGAGCAAAACGTGATTGTATTCCTATTCACACCAACAACTATTTAAGTACATCATCTAATGACTAGCACAACGATTATTCCGGGTTTGTTAGATCCTGCTACCAGTCGTACTACCCGTTGGATGAGATCACACATGAACCATTTCATTAAATACAAATCACTTGATAATCTGGGTATGCTTGGGCCCAGTGTCATTTTTTAGCATTTCGCAAGAGTTTCAGTCGAAATCGCACAAAAACATTTATAGAAGATAAAACAATAAATTACATAAATATGCGCATGTTATCACAAAACATGAGATCTAAAAAATATCTGGGTGCAAATTATCGCGACTAATCATACCTTACAACAAAAAATTTTCTTGAGAGTTTATATGATAGTTCTGCCACCTCTGATACACAGCATTCTTTATTTTAGTGAATGATAGCCCACAGATAAAACATTCGATGGATACATTCCTGCCAAACACACATAATAAATCCTGAAACCAGAAAATGGTGCTTTAAAAGCCGCAACTACGACCTTTTTACTCTGAATCTATCACAGTGCTTGGTTACTCAAAAAGCTCTTAAGTATCTTCGTAACCAAAAAACTGCACTAAAATGATTTTGGTTGATTCCGTTGAATTCACAACATATCTACTTCTTATATTTATATACCATAATTTGCGACAAGATGGTATTTAACCCGGTGTTTACTCATTAGAACGCTACAAGCATGATCAATTTTGGACACAATCTTTATTTCATAAACAGATAATATTGAACATTCTCTGTATCCTTGCCATTCATACTGATCAAGCGACAGAGCATTTATTATGCCGAGCTAAAGCACGCATAACTACATGGTAGTGGTGATCAGATGCAACATTTTGGAACAAATCTTCTTATCACTCCTTCAAAAATTCTACTGATGCTTTTATTGAGCCTTTATATGAATTTTCTGCTGGCAGCACACATTGTAATTCGTATGAAGGATGCACAGGGCAGATATTAATCGAATACTGCACGAATATATAAGTGATATTCCTAGTTATGGTGATTTTACGATAACAAATGTGTTACGTACTAAATTTGCGTGTGAATAGCGGCATAGTAACCAACAACGAATATATCATGCACAGAAGGCAATATCATTATTGGTTCTAATTGCCATTATGAAGCTGAGATAGAATGTTTAAATATTTCAAACATCAAATTTCATTACAACACCGTAATTAACAATGCAAATATTGCAGTCACTAAACCGCATTGCAAGTTCAAATAAAACATGATGTGAAAAGACACAGCTGTAAGATAGTAGGTCATTACAAAATCTCAGTTATTAAATCGTGCACGATGGCACAATAGGTAACAACACATAACGCTTCAATTCCTGCATCGTCGGAACAAAGCTTGTGAAACCAAGTGCAAAGGAATTCTGGGAATTATGGGTAAAAATAGGGGAGACAAAACAAAGAAAATGTTTTGGATGGATTAAAAAATTTTTGACGTGATAAGGGTGTGTTATGCAAATCAAACATATCAGCATATTGCGAAACAAATATGTGAAAAGCACAGCGATACAAAGTATTTACAGCAGCAAGTTCTAGAAATATTATTTTTAGTGGTGAGAATCAACTTAGCAGAAGTATTTCGAAACAATTAATAGGATTTTTGTGTGCAAAAAATTGGCTGAGCGATGCAGTAGGCAGAATCAAAAAGCTATTCGTTCAAGTAATAAAACACTATATACTCATAAAAAGTACACTTCACAAGTAATGATACAATACCAGAACATGATTGTCTTTTTAGTCGGAAATAGCTTTAGCATTTTCAATTTACAACTTGTTTCTTCCTGTCCTTTGGTATAAAACTGGACTACAAAGTCAACTTATCATGCAATGCCTCGCAATCGCTATTTCTATGTAATCACTGCAACATCCTATATTTTTAGATTTCGCGTATAAATCATTATAAAGATTGTGTGTCCTTCAATTTTCGTAAAATATGTGCATAATGATAGCATGTCGATCCTTTCAATTTTATACAGAAGCATGCAAAACCCTCATTTTTTATGTATATGTTATTAAGAGGCTGAATATTTCATCACACATACATTATGCAAAGTCGTTTTTAACATCTGTGCAAAACCATTTAGCATCACATTTATTTTTAACGCACCATTTATGCTATAAACGATTCTTCCAATCAATGATCTGCCTAGTTTTATGCATACTGGTGTAAAAGCATCTTGAATTTCGTTACAGGGCTGTCAAATGGATAATTTTTCTATCCGGTAAACGAGTGATAAATCGAAACTCTTTTCACCGCTGTATTTCACATAAATTTTCTTTAAAACACCCTTTATCTACCGCATTTGCTTGTATCAATCCTTGGTGACTCATATCATAAATTACAGCCATCGCAATAACGCGTTTTGTTATGTTTTTTTTGTAATTTCGGACTGGCATTTCTGGGCAATATATGTTGCAGCTCATCCAACCATGTTCGCTTCGAGTAGATCTGTCCGATAGTGTTTGTGATTGCACTATTACAATCAAACATATCGTTCTTGGTTGACACTAACTTATTTCTTGTTCTGACGAATCATTATCACACACTCCCAAGCATCTATTTTTTCCATAACTCATACCAAGAACACGTTCGCTTACACACAATCTAGGTGACCAAAGCACATCTGTACATCATATGATATTTGCTTTTTGTGGTTAGGTAATATTACAACTCGTGGCTCCTAATCTATGCTACAGAAACGGGGATGGATTAGTTTTTTCAATTGATGATCATCTACAACCGCAATACTATGGATTAATTTGTTTTGAGCGTCAATGGATCGATTTCTAGCTAATATCTGAAAGATATTAGAAGTAGCATGATGTTTCCTATTGCATGGATGATGAAAATAACTTTCCTGCAAGCATGTATTTCAAGAGAACCTACAACACCAAAAGTTTTTCTAAGATAACTCGTACGATAACACATGCCAATTAGCATGATTTTTACTGCTTCTTGCATCAGATATCAATAAATATGAATAGAGTTGTAGGGATGCTCGTTGTTAACGATACCTAACAATGCGTTGCACAAAGCATGTACAGATATTCACAAATGCTTACTGGCTAGCTATATCAGTTATTGAACGAAGAGACATTCCCATCAACCAGCATCCTATCATACACAAATAAATATCATATATGCATCGAACAACGTTACATAATACCAGAATCATTGTATCGCACAGCTAATATCTTGAAAATAGAATGAAAATGACTCAAAGAAGCAACTGCCATAATCGAGATGCAGAGAAAAGCAATCAAGGTCAAAAA